>NC_047509.1:13265758-13566387 GCF_902827115.2 Pseudochaenichthys georgianus
TTCCACATGGGAACCCAACTAGCCTGTGCACTCTCCAATGCTTATGTTTGTGTTTACGATGGGAGGGTCAACAGGGTTGTAGGCTGCTCGCGTCAAGTCATCGGAGAATCTATTAAAATAAACCACATCACAAACAAACTGCGGTGGGATAGATAGCATGCCTTTCAGTTTTAATTCCACCTCATTCCTCTGACTAGTTTCCAACTCATTACACTTCTCTGACAGGCTTCACTCTCAGTCTTAAACTCTGCATGCCATCGGGTTCACTCAGAAGTGGGTGAGGGTCTCTTCTCCTCAGATGCAGTAGGTGGTGGTCGGCGTGTGGTAGCTTGATACTCCGCCATATATGTCCTGGGTGGCTGTTTAGGTTATTTATTATTAACAAAAGCTATTGGGCCTGTCTGTGTTTAACCAAGCCAATGTAAACATCTCCCCTCTGTGTTAAATCAACACAGAGCACGGAGTGAGGGAGGAGGATAGTGAGAATATTATCTGCATCGCCCCCCTTGTTCCTCCTTTTTTTGTTCTTTGAGCTCAGATGACCCTGCTGTTGTTCCCCCCACACTTTAATGAACTTTGATCGACTGCCAAGCCTTTGCAAGTCTAGTCCGCACACTGTTGGTCAGTTTACCTGTTGATGTCCGAACAGAAGTGATGCTGACCCATGCTGCCTTTCGATGTGTCTCTAAAGGTCAATGTCAATTATCCAGGTGGTAAGATGAATCCAAATGACTAAACAGGAGTTGACTGATATTTATTCAGTCGCTTAGTCATTCTTCAATGCTTTTTCTCATGACTTCCAAGAAACTTATCAGCACATTTCTGGTTAACACGTGGTTTTTTAACTACGAGGACGTTTTACGTTTTTAAAAGAAGCAAACGGGGTAGTGATGGAAGAGGCAGTCTTTTTAACCAGCTGTTCATTCACTTTAATACAAGCAGTTTGTTCTATCTATCGACACTATAACCAGAAATGCTGCACAGAATCACTGAGCAAGGCCGTTTTCTGTCAGCTCCAACAAAAGCCTCCACCTATTAATTAACTTTGGACAGAGCCATGTTTCTTTATCTTTTTGTCTTTATGTCAATCTAGTTTACAAATGTCCTGACCCCACAGTTAAACCAAGATATGAGTCTTATAAATAAAGCAAATTCTGTTAAATTATGAGCCTTTCTGTTCTGCGCTCTCAGCATTTCAGACTGGGGAGTCACAGTGGCGAAGGTATTTCTAAATTAAGTTCTCAAGGTGACCAACAGACCAGTCAGCCGGGACTTTGTGTATTCCTGTAAGCGCTGATCCCCAACATCCCCTGCATTTCTCCGTCTCATTCTGTTTATCTGTGAGACGCCATGACTCAGTTCCAGCCCCATTCAAAGACTTCAGGCTTCTCCCGGCCTTCCTGAGTGTCACATTGATTTTCCTAAGTGTGTGTGTGTGTGTCTGTGTTCCCGCCCGCCCGCCCTAGAATTTGATGGACCTCTTTCTGACAGGACATTTTTTAGAAGTTCCTGCACTGCATGTCATGAAGGAGACCCCTCTTAACCTTTTCATGAAACTGTGTCTCAGGGCTTCTTAAAATGTAACAACCTATTAATGTGTCATACCCACTTAACGGGAAGAGACTCAGCTAACTGACGATATGAACCATTTGTATCTTAACAAAACACAACTCTAACGCCAAGCCTCTGAATTAGCAATAAGCGAAAGAGTGCTAACGCACTTAGCACATAACTCACGGTAGAGATCTCTTATGCTTCATCAGATCTGCACAAACAAGATGTATGAAAGCTTGTGAGTTTCATCACGGTGCGACCAAAACTCACGGCAGCGTAAGCCAGCAAAGACAACACACAACTTCACTTTACGGGGCCAAAACGGCAAATACCTCTTACCTTTGCTGTTTTCTGATCAAAAGTTGTGTTCAAGGGCATTACAACGCATATAAACGCTGCTGAAGGTCAGTCCAATGTCTCTGTGTCACTTTGAAATGATTACTGATAATCCATCATGACATTTATGTCAATAAACATACTTTTCATATAGAGTGTAAGAGAGCTTCCGGTTTTGGGAATGCTGGCTGTGCATCTCTCTCATTCACCAATGGTAATGTTTAGATGGATTTAGGAACTTCCCCTCGATTCTATTGGCTCTAACGGTTCAAAAGAGGTGTCAATCACCAAAATCGACAGATGGGTTCCAGAGATATGGCAATTACACCCACATGACCCCAGAGGTGGATTTCTTTTTCTAAACTTCTCTAAAAAGGTCACGTCACTTGTTTTGCATCAATCTTGATACAGAGTACTTCTATGTTATAGTTTGGATTCCTAAAGCTTTTTGTCTACCATCCCATCATTCAAGGGTGCATGGTTTTCACTATAAGTAATTGTTGTTTTTTTTGGACGGAAACTATAATTTACATTTCTTTACTATGTTCAATCTGAATTTACTTTAAAATAAAAACATCTATGTTGATTCTGACTTTTATATATCCAACTCACAGGTGTGTCATTGCTTTGAGAAAAAAGATTATTAATGTACCCTTTTTAGAAGTGAAGATATGGTCATTTGTTCTGGGAATGTCATTTTCGAGCCTGAACAGGTTAAAGTCTTTGCCTTACAAATGTCTTTTATCGTTTTGAGTTTTTGTGTGAAAATGACTACAAGTCTCTCTTTGCACAAGATAAGATAATACTTTATTTGGTCTGCTGGTTTATCATTTGATTTGTGGGGCCCAGGAAGCCCTGATAACGCATGTGTGCAGTAGGATGAGGACTGCACACAGGAGTGGGATTAGAAGCTGGTTTGTTTTGATGCAAGTTCTTCTTTTTATAGTGACGGCTCACAGATTGTGGCGTTATATTCACACCCCTGTTTGACAGGTTCGTGAGTCATATGCAGGCACACTGCTTTCAGAGGTGTGTTTTCAATTGCGCTGCAGAATAGTTACATTTAATATACAATTGTTTAGCAATAAGAAGTATAACAACTTCAGTTTGACCACACCTACTGTATCTGTTTTTGCAGGTGAGAAACTGTGATAGTGGTTTTCCTTTGGACTTGAATGAATGGCACCTGATCGTACGTTAGTGCGGACATGACAAGAGGGATGGTTTGAAATACAAAATATTAAAAGTAAATTTGAAAGAAAAATACAGTTTTGGTAACAAAATGCTATCTTTGCTTTGTTTCACCTTTTTAAATATCTTAGTTACCTCTTAGGAGCCACTGCAGTTAGATGATGTGTAGTTTATTTGTTTACTTCCACTACACAAGCACTCCAAGTATTAATGAATGAACACAGTTTGTAGAAACATAATCTGTACTTTAATGTCAGCCACCGTTTGGTGACATTGTAGTCAAGCTGTGATTCAGCAAACAAGTGTTTCAGAAAACTGACTCATCTTTCAACAGAGGTTTACCTTGGCGTCTGGGTTTAGGGCTGATCTGAAGTATGCAATGAGGGAGTGTTCTACATAATATATGTTTAAATCACGTCAGAAGATCACACTCACACAGTCTTACAGAATGAGAGTGAGCTGTAGTGTGACAGCAAATGCTGCATCTAGCTATGATTTGAATATTGTTTGGCATTAGGATGTTTCCTTTCAGGAGTAGCAGAGCTTCCTGCACAATATGTTTACACTGGAGGTTTCTTGGCTTATATTTGGGTCTAGCACACACACACACACACACACACACACACACACACACACACACACACACACACACACACACACACACACACACACACACACACACACACACACACACACACACACACACACACACACACACACACACACACACACACACACACACACACACACACACACACACACACACACACACACACACACACACACACAAGGTGGAAGTGACCCAGTTTTGCTAAATGGTACCAACTGTTGAGGCCTTCTTGAAATGGACAGAGACTTGGTGACCCAATAAAGGAGTGACACGAGAGACTGAGTTGATCTCATCCCAGTTTCCTAGATAGAGCAGGTTGTATGTGAGCCAGAGGCCGGGCGGTGCTTATTGAGAAACGTTGACTGACTCCAGTTTGGAAATGGAAAAGTATAATCTGGAATCAACATTTTTGCTCTGAAATCTGTTAAAGATGACAGTGTGATGAAGGGCCCAGTTTGCAGCCTAAAAGTCTTTGTTTGTGTCTCGGTGACAGGACGGGGAGGTCAGTTTGTGTCTGTGTAGCTGTCTGTCTGTATCTGTGACTCCTCTCATGTCTGCTGTCTGTCTGGAATGGACCTACCCTGATGAGGGGGATTTTCCTTGGGAAGTCATATGGAAAGAAAAAAAACTGAGCCTTAATAGTAAAAGCATGTTGTGTGTGTGTGTGTGTGTGTGTGTGTGTGTGTGTGTGTGTGTGTGTGTGTGTGTGTGTGTGTGTGTGTGTGTGTGTGTGTGTGTGTGTGTGTGTGTGTGTGTGTGTGTGTGTGTGTGTGTGTGTGTGTGTGTGTGTGTGTGTGTGTGTGTGTGTGTGTGTGTGTGTGTGTGTGTGTGTGTGTGTGTGTGTGTGTGTGTGTGTGTGTGTGTGTGTGTGTGTGTGTGTGTGTGTGTGTGTGTGTGTGTGTGTGTGTGGCTCCTTCCTAGCACACTGAAAGCATTGTGTTTTTCCTCTCTGATCATCAGAAGAGCAGGCTCTGTGGATTCAGGGCTTCCTGTACACACTGGGGTGAGGCAGGGGGACCTGGAAAGAAGGGAGGAGGAGAAGGGGGAGAAAGGAGGAGGGATGGAGCCAGGTGGAGGTCGCCTCTAGGTTAAATGGTGAGCATCGACATTCTGGTTCACAGCTTTAATAGCAACACAGAATCCTGAATGAGGTGATATGTGATTTTTCATATTGCCAACAAATCCCATGAGTATCAGACCCAAGCCAACATTGAATTTATCCTTCAATAAAGTATTGTCTGTGTCTCCAAACCCTTATAACATGATTCGTTGTTCCGTAGTCCAGAAACATCAATGAGCCACGCCATGATACTGGGTGTCATGAGTGGTATTGTGAGTAATGAGTGTAGGCACTGTCGTTTATTTTGATTTAGTTCCAAAAAAACATGCTGCTGCAAGTACTTTGCACTTCGTCTGCAGCAGAAAATAGTCCTCAACAAATGTTCCCCTGTTCAAGTAAGAAAAAAGCTCAAATCTAAAATAAAAGATTGATATCCTCCGTAGGATCCAACTGGCTCGGGTTGGTTCACACAGTCAATGACAGATGTTTGTTGAGAGATAGTTGTTGGTTTTGATATGTCATGCAGTTACTAATACAACACAATATATATTATCACCAGCCTTCTCCACATGGGTTTGTTTTGCTGTGGTGGGAAATAAATAGCAGCCCCAGAGTCCCGTATTGATCAGCCTCTAGTTTTCCCATACCCCGAAGTATAGATGTTCTTTGATTTATTATTCATCATCTTCCAGGCAGAAATCTTATTCCATAGATTTCTCTTTGGTATAAAAATCTTTCACAAACTCTGCTTATTATCTTCTGTCAAGGTCACTTCATCGTACGTGTCTTACTATTAATGAGCAGGAGCTGTTGCAAAAACTCACCAATGTTACGACTTTCAAGGACACTCATTTGAGATTTGAGAGTATGCTGCTTGAAAACATCCGTATTAACTAATAAGTGATTTTACAAAGTAAGAGTTTGGTTTTTATTTCTGTCTGTCCTTTATTACTGTAAATGTAGAAACCTTAAACCCATTCAATAATGATTTCATTAATACAGTCCATGCTTGCGGATGAATGTTCAATTCTGATGACACAACCTTGGCAATACAATCAATTTCCCCTCTCTAATATCCAGTGGTTTATTTTTATACCACTGTGAAATGAAGCCAGTCGCTTCCTGGATTGTAGAAAATCAATCTTAAACCTGATACGACATGCTGTGGAAGATGGTCAGCAGTAATATAAACTGCAGACAGATTTGCAAAGTCGTGCATGTCCCTTATACTCTTCATCCTGGATATCTGAGAGCTAAGTGGAGCCCACGCCCTTAATCACCACACACACTCCTCCATTCACAGTCCCTCACCTCGCCGTAAACTGTGTTGTAAATGTCTCCTTAGTCTGGCTGATTGCACCCAATGGCGGCCTGTGTTGAAGCCTCCATGCTCTCTCCTAGGGCAGCTCAATTAATCGTATTTTAATCGCAATTACGATGTTGGCTTGCAAAGATTATGAAAACAACATAATCGAAATAAAACGATTCTTTTAATTTTTTATTTCATTTAAAAAATAATTATTTATTTGTATTGGTTTTTCAGTTGAATTATACTTAAAGTTCAGGGTAATCAATTGTTAAAAACGTGCTGTTCAAATGTTTTCAATAAATGGATGTTTTCAAAGTAAATGGATAATCGTTTTTAATAATCGTGATATCAATTATTGACCCAAATAATCGAGATTATGTTTTTTGCCATAATCGAGCTGCCCTACTCTCGCCTCCCTCCCACCCCTCCTCCACTCTGCCTCTTCTGTTGTCATTAACCATTGTCTCTCGCTTTCGTCTTCCTCCCTCGAAGCCTGGGTGTCATTGTTACAGACTAAATCGCACTATATTTTGTTTAGGTAACCCAACACTAAGCAAGACCTGCTTAACATTGCAGACATTCTTTTATAACACTTCACACTTCATGGTGGGTTACACACACGCAGACAGAGGGCCGGTCAGTAGGAAACTTTTCCTCGCTCTATTCTCCTCCTCCTCCTCTTCTCTTACCCCTCCACCAGTTTTAGCCTCACACAAATTAGCTCCTTCTTAAATGGCACGACTGTTTGAACAGGGCTCTCATTTAGTGCAGTGTAAGGCATTGCCAGAGACTGAAAGTTGTATTGTTTGCAGCTTTTCTGCATGAAATTCACAGTTCAACCATCATCACTGCGATGAGTGTGTTTCATCTTACAAAAGCGTATGGTATTAATACTGTATGTATGTGATCTGATGAGGATGGATGCTGCTGTCAATGAAAGTGCTTTGTGTTATCATTTATATTGACTACAGATTTATCAGCCCTAAATAAACCGGCTGTTTTAAGAGCCGCCCTGTCACTCTTAATCTCAGCTCTTTTTATGTCACTCATAAACTGCTGACTCATTATACAAAGCAGACTTTTTATAAACCACTGTCTTGTATTTAGAGAAATATGGAATACATAAAGTATACATGTGGTTTTATTATGTCACAAACTGTGAGCTTATTGACCAAAGAAATACACTCTACTGCTGAGTGTGCAACAGTTAAGGCACCACTAGATGGCACTGTAATGTCACTCCTGTCTTTATTCTGTCAAGCCATTGATACAAGAGACAATGGGCCCTTCTCACTTCTCTTATTTTTCATTTCCTCGCTCCTCGGTCTCGGTCTCACCGGAAGTTGATTTGTCTGCGCCATCTTGAGTAGCGTCCCAATGGCCTTATTTTTGCCCGAGGACCGAGGAGGGAGGAGCGAGGAGCGATAATAGAGGAGCTATCACCGAGGAACCACCAGACCACCCTTCGATGAAATCCTCAGACACTCGCCCCGCCCCCTTACTGTGTATCGCTCTCTGATTGGACGATGCAGTGCATGCACTGATCTGATGCTTCTTGACATGAGAGCAGAGTGAAGAAAACACATGAACCTCACGGGAGTCACTCCTCAGTTTATACCGTGTTTTGTTTCAATTAATGTATCATTTAGTTACAAATATGTGATATATCTGAACAACAAAGTGGTCAAAAATCATTTTCTTCATTTATTGGAAACATTTCGTTTATACATTTTAAGAATGGGGTTTATCTTTTTTGAGAATGAGTTCTTATTTTATTTAATGTATTTGGGTCTACAACAGATGATACAAATGTTTGTGTCAGTAAATGTGTACTAACAGAGGCGGGGGTGTTTGTGAAAATAACGGGGACAGAGCTGGCTGCTGTCAGACGAACAGCTGTGCGGCGTCATCGGACGTCGCTTCACGCTCTGGAAGAAAGGACGTCCCATTGCTCTTAAAACTCATTTCCCTGCTTCTCGTGGTTTCCTTGCGTCTCTCCGCTTCCCTGGTGGGAGGGACTAAACGCATGGAAACGATGCAAGGATTCCATTTAATCGACCTGAGAAGGACCCTATGACCTTTATCCTCTATATGTATTTAGAAGATTAATATGAATACAATTTATTACAAAGGCAACATTACTGAAAAGGAGTGTACGATTGTAACAAGAAAGCCAGACAACCTTATTTCTACATGCCAAAATATGTTTATTCTTTACTTTTTTTGTGGGTTATTGAAGTGTGTTACCTCTCCAGGCCCATACACACATTCCATAACAAAAAGGAATCTCAGACCTCCACCAATGCTGTTTCCATAAGTGAAAAGGTAATGTGTGTGTCTGCCCCTATCTGCTCCAAAATGAATGGGCTCTTACTTGGCCTGTGCTTTTTCCCATACATCAAGCCTAGTAGGGATAGTGGTGGTCTAATGGATAGTGAGGTGGGCTGAAGATCGGAAGGTTGTGAGTTCATCCCGCCAGGAACACCACCACTAGTGTCCAGTGATGAGAGGCCACAAATAGACTCTGCTTTGTTTTAAAATGTCATAAAGAGTCTGTTATACTCTTCATCAAAAGCTGCTCAGTAGTAATGTTGTTTAGTGTTTAAGGTTTGGCTGCTCAGTCATCATGGCCCCTCTCTGTGATGGCTAACGGCTTTACTTTACTCCATTTATATCCGGGGCTCAGCGTCCGGGCTGCTCTCATTCTGGGTGACAGCGAGGTGCTTCACACTGAAGGTCACCCTGGCAACAGCAGGCTGACTCTCCACTGTCTCCTCTCCTTTTTCCTATTATAGTCTGCACTGCCCGTCAGCCATTTATCATGCTGCCTCTGTAATGACTTTGTGAAACAAGATAGCACCGTTTCATTGGAGAGAGATCTGGACTTACTGCTTTAATGGCTGCAGGGAAAACAACAGGGGAAGATGACTTGTGTGTTTTTCAACACTATTTGAGAATGTCTCCCTCTTATTGGTAAGGTGCTACTCCTATCCTCCCTTTGTTTTAAACCATCAACCAGGGATTTGAACTCCTGAGCTTTTATGACCACTGCACCACGCCACACTCCCAGCATGCCTTGCACAAGCCACAGCTCTCATCACAGGACAGTCATAACTCCCTGTATTTAATGAGGAGATGATAGCTACATCCACACAGATGGATCCTTTTCCTGTGGCCCAAACAGTTATTTGAGGGTTTCAGCTTTTCTTTTTTCTCGTTTAGTCCCTAATTCACTGTCAAGAACTTCATTAGATTAACAACGATCCTAAAAGGTCAAAACGTGATATACAACAAATTCCCTCAGGCTGCTTAGCATTGGTGTTTTAGTGCATGTTTACCTGTGTGTGTGAGTGTGTCAGCTGATTCCCAAAATAATGTACTCTGCATCTGCTACTCTACCTGTCTGCATCTGCTACTCTAAATTGTCCTTCCAAAAACAAAGTCAAAATATAAAACGCATGTATTTAAAGTTGTTAAACTGCCATCTATTATCTGCAGCTCTTCAAAAGCGAATTATGAGTCTCATTAAGTTAGGACACGCACACACACACGCTGGCTTTCTGCTGCATGCTGCGGTGATTAGCATTCAGAAAGTGATAAAGAAAAACAACATCTAGACGCGCGTCATCCTCCTGTTTTATCTATCTGACAGCTGGGAGAGTGTGCCAGCAAAACACTTATAGGTAAAGCACCCGTAACCACAACAAGCTCCAACCCTATTACAATAAGTAGCTCTAACTGAACAGCAAAGGATTACATCATTGTTTTTGTATTCAGCTGAAGAAATATGAAAGTGCTACTCTCAGTTTCAGGGTTTCTTGTTCTACTAGATTTATGAATGCTTTGGATGTTTTGCATTCTGCTTTATCTCTCTCTGTTTATTAAGTGTTTAAATCACAAGCATGTCACTGCAACTGTTGCTACGTACTTTACCTTAGTTTGACTGTTGTTGATAACGTACTTAAAAAGTGCATGTTGCAGTTAGGCATTCGACATTATAATCACGATTGTCGAGGTTAAAATAATTGAGAATTATAATATAATCCCAATAATGCTCCCAATACTCTAAGACATCTAAAACTCTTGCTCTAAAACATATGGCAATCAGTTTTCTTTACATTTGGATAAGAACAAATATTTGTAGTGCATCACCAATAAGACACATATATTTTTAGAGAACTTGTTTAGTAAAGAAATCAAAAATATATAAAAAAAAGGTAATCATTAATAAAGGATTACAAAATAGTTACCGTGTGTGAATTTGTTCTTTCTTAAATGATCAAATCAGACTTGAATTTTCAATGCTAGGCAGCTTTTGAAGTCACTCGTGAGGTTATTTAAGTATTCCGATAATGGGAACAGCTATTATTGTGTTGTTGTTTTTTGCAATCCACAATAGAATTATATGTCATCTCCTCCCTTGTTTCATAACAACACATACGTTAGTTGGGGCATAAATAAGCAAACATGCAGGTACTTGAACTATACTATTCAGACAGATTGTCAAACACTGATTCTAGATTTCCCCTCAGAGGAATCCCTAAACACATAAACAGTTAAATAATGTTTCCTCAGTGAAGCGTTCGTCATTTTTCACAGTGCTCTCCTGGGTGTTCTTAACCTGCCAGTGAGTGATCCATCATGTCACATTGCCGCTGGAGACAAATGCCCTTGTGTCCCTTGCTACAGATATTCCCATCAGACAGACACACTAAAACACACGTTTACGCAGACATTCACCATCCATCACCTGCCACCCCCTTCACACCTTTTCACCTTACAATTTACATAAAGTTCAACATTTTTGGTTGCTTGTGTGCAGCTAAACAAATTCAGTGAAAATGCTATGTAGTGGAGAGGTGTTATGTTTCTGTGCAGAAGGAGCTGTTTGTGCATATCTGTTGATGCTGACACACACCACATTCGCTCGATTTCTTTGACCCCACATACCTCATATTTTCATTTCATCCCGTGCCCAATTTTTTGTCATGTGAACTATATTTGTTACACTCTGTTTCTCTTTCTATCTGTGCTGCACGGTAATCTTTACTGAGCCGTGCATAATCACAGGCCATCTGGGCGCTGCAGGGAGAGATGAGCCCGCAGCTCATCAGATGACCAAACCGACACACGCCCACGTGCACGCTCACACACACAAACACATCAACTCAGTCACACCTTTTAATAGCTACAAACCTTCACAGGGATTTTCACTTCCATCACACCTTGCTAGAACGTATTCAAGGACATAAACAGCGTCCAAACAGCCGCAGCGTAACACAGTGGAAATGAACAGGAGAAGCATTTGAAAATAAATCACACATTGTTCAACGCCACATAATGATGTTCTACAAGCATAACACTACACTTGGCCGATGGTCAACTGAGCACTATAACATTAACTGAGGCTCTAAAATCAACCAAAGAAAATGTAATAAATGTCCATGGTGGTGGTTTAAATGATTATTTTGCCTTGTCCAGCCAGCCTTTGCTTCACGCAGAATTCAATAATCTGACCCCCACGCAGGGATCCAATTCAAATAACATGTCCGCTGTATTTATTGTGAGCTGTTTCTAATATTGTTTTACTGGCTCCTGGATTCCCTGCTCATCTTCTTTGAGGGTCTGCACAAGAGCTCGCGGGCATCATTACTGAAATGCTGACTGCTGGTTATTCTGAAACATTCCCCTCTGATTTAATAAATGCTGCAATGTGAAAATTAGATTATACAAAAAACGAGCCTTGTTGTTATTTTATCATTATTCCACAAAGTTGAATGTTTTGAGTTGTAGCACATCAGCAGTATGTGTTAAAAAAACAGAGCTTTAACATGTATGCCACAATAAACACCGAAAGCACCAACAGTATCACATGTAGTGAGAATACAATGTAAAGGCATCGGTCAGTGTAGTCTGCAGCTGTTATTTCTATAAGATGTGGTTATGGTGCCTTATGACAGCAGCCATTGGACTGGATAGTGAACAACAAAATAGAATTAAAGTAGCTGCATGGATGGGACAATATGATCAAAATTATATTTCTATTCTATGACAGATATCTTTCCCTCCCCCTTCCCACCCATCTTGCCATTTCACAGAAAATCCTACCTGATGTTTGTTAGCAATCGTCTGAGTTCATCTATCTATAATATTATATATATTATTTATATTATAGCATAACAATTTATCCATATAAAATACATTCATACTTTTTTTTCCACATAACATTTCATCTGTTTAAGCTGAATTGAGATTGACTCCTAATAATCTACAATTGCACCAAGGTGTGCGTATATGTACAATCATCATTTACATGAATGATATTACCCGATCAGCAGCTCTTTGAATAGCCTCTAATGTTTCCCCCTTAGCCTTATTAGTAGAAGCGATTGACAGCTCTGAGATTAGTAGGTCATGTAAGGATGATATCCAAGTATGTGGGGGTTTCCATCGTATTACAATTATTTGGGCTGCTGTTAAACCAGAGAAAAGCACCCTTTTCTGATGCTTCTGTAGATCAAGAGAAGAATCATCATTCAACAATATAATATTTTGGGAGACAGGGTATGTGAACTCCAATAATCTCAGATACAATGTCAATAACTTGTTTCCAGAACATTCTTACTGCAGTACATTCATAAACCATGTGTACATATGTGCCAATAGTCTTTTGGTTACAGAGAAGCCATATGGGGCTTGGAATCATCCTTAATTGACAGCATTGTGTGGTTGACGGGTAACATCTGTGTATCATTTTATACTGTATCAATTGGTGATTGTGGTTATGCAATGTTAAGGAGATATTATTCCATATTCTCTTCCAAGAATATCAGACAGATATCTATTTGTATACATATTTTTGTACAATAAATCAAGAAAAACTGTTTATTTTAACTATTTCAATCTAAATTCAAGTTTACATTTTCTTTCATAATCTTAATTTTTAGCGCTGTGACTTTCTTTTTCTTTTTCAGGACAACATATACAATTTTCTCCCCCAAACTTTATCTTTATCCTTATGATTTCTGCTCTCCACCACCATATCCACCCTGCCCTTAGGCCAGACACCCTCAGACAGCACGGGACCAGCATAGAAATACATTTTCTAGATCTGACAACCTGCCAGCTCTTTTCTAACAGAGTGGGATTGCAGCTCTAGTTCTCCGCTGATCTGTCGGGGTAACATAGATTATGCCAGACTCCAGCCTCTTTGTAATTCAGATAAGATCTCTCTTCTCCTGGAGATAGGTTTAAATATTAATAATGAATTAAAAGATTCTCCTCTGGGTGGAATATTAATGACTTCTTCTTTAAAGAGAGACTCTGACTCCTTAGAGAGAGAGGAAGGCAGGGTGCTTGTTAGAGTAATTTAAAACATCTCTTTGATTTTTAGTTGCTGAATGTGTGAGGGGTTAAAGGAAAGGTGTCTGACAAGGTCAATATTTGAACAGGCAGTTATTTGAGGATCACCATTAAATATACTTTTATTCAAGGACATAAGTCACACCAGGGTGTCATCCCATTGAAATCTGACACATGGGATCACCTGTCTGTATTCATAACTACAGTATACGCCTAATTTAATTGTGAAAGCTCTAATTGATCCCTATATTGAATCAATTCCCCTCCGAGAAAGCCGATCCCTGGCTTAGTGAGTCAACATGAATGTGTGTGAGTAACAGTGAAGGACTTCCTCTGCATTAACTGTGTCCTTCCTCAACCTCTGTCTTCCTCTGAGGTTTCTCTGGATGTTGTGTCTCTCGCACTCGAGGACCTTCAGAGTCATGTGAAGTTATTCATTTTCACGGCTTAAGCCTCTGTATGTTTGTCTACTGCGTTTGTGTGAGTGTGTGTGCCAGAGCGAGTGTGTAGAATTATTCATATGCATGCATGCACGCCTGCGTTTCTTTGTGAGGGCTTTTTGGAAGAAAAAAAATCCTGGAGTTGGGTCAACATGCTGTGGAATGTGAATTGTCTCCATGACAACAGCCCAGTGTCCTGCTTCCGGCTTTCATCCGCAGGGTTCGTGCCGAGTCAGCCAAACCAAGTGTGCCATCATATTATCAGATTGATTGATCTGAGTATTTAAAAAAACACTTTTTTATTTATCCAGATTTCTGGACCAAGTGCCCTCTGACTCTAACTGGGCTAAGTCCTCAGCGTCCCTCAGTAGGACTAGATCAAGAGTCCTTTGAAAGATGACAGAACTTTAGCAAGCTTTCAAACAGCGTTAACACAGACATGCAAGGCATTGTTTATGTCTCTGTGTTTGTTTCTTGGTGGCTGATGAAATGTGGCATCCTATACTTCAATCGAATTTAAGTGCCACAACATTTCTCATTTTCTGACCTCCATTTTTTAATTAAATAAGGATTGAAACATATTCAGGTTAAACGTGAGGCAACAAGGGATATTTTTCATCCCTGTGTGGCAGGATGTGTGTGGTTCGTGATCCCATTGGGCAGATGTGTGACAGATGCCCTCCTCAGGTCAGTCGAGCGAGGAAGATTTAGACTAGTGTTAGTCGTCAATATTGCAGTGTGTTTGTGTGTGTGACAGGAACGGAGAATAATCACACGTTTCTTCTCTGTGGACGGATGGAAAGAGATCATCGCTGTAATTAGTGAGAGGAGTAAAGGGTGACAGAAGGGCAGAAGAACTGTGCCAGCTCGGTACATTTCCGCTATCCTGTAGTGAGTAAATGCATCTCTGTGGGCTTATTCCAGACTACATGGAAATCAAAGCCTTCCAGTTGCACCCTTTAAAGCCTCTCTGAGAGTAGATCTCTGCCTTACATGAGCTAAATGTGATAACAAGATGGCGAGAGGTTCAGCATTCCTCCCTAACCCACAGCTCACATTCCTCCCTTTGGTGTAAAGAGGGGGCACGAGCACCATGCCTCATTAGATAACCCACAAAGGCGAAGGCTTCTATTCTTATTTGAAATTGGTTTTCCCCCCTTGCTTGATTGCCCTACAGGGCGGCTGCTGTGCCAATTCCCTATCTCGTCTTTCCCTCATGTGAGAATATTTCACCTCGGCAGGTGTGCTGGGCTGAGCAGTCAGCTTTATGACTGTGGAGAGCAGCACCTGTTCCCCCTGTCCGGCACCATGCATAATTCACTTTGAGAATTTCAAGCAGTTCAGCACGAGGTGGCCTTCAGTGCGCAGCTGGAGGTGGATGTTGATATCGTCCCTGCTTCAACATGAAGACGAGAAGATCAATCGGGGCCCATTTGAACCCATTCAAAGGCACTCCACTCGACTCCAAATGTGAAAGCTTCAGCGTTTCCTGAATCTAAATCGAAACACAGACACCCATCCCCCCTTTACATTCTCCTTCTCTTCCGCTCCTCTCCTCACACCCGGCTCTAAGCCCTGTTATCATTTAGGAACTGGGGATATTCCAGCAGTGTTTCCATGGTTATCGGTGGCATTCGTCTGTGGGTTCAGAGTCGGTGTCGGGCAATGTCACCATGCCTTTCAGGCAGATGTCACTCCAACTATTGAGGGGGAACACAGGGAGATATGAAAGGGGGGTGGGGGGGGGGGGGGGTCATAATTATATGTGCATATGAAGAGGGTCGGAGCAGCTTGGGCGCGTCATCCTGGCAGCTTTTGTGATCCACATATCTGTGGGGGGAAGTGGCATCGAGACACGGATGTACTCCCAAGAGACTCGTGGTAAAGTGGCTCTCAAGGGATGTAGAGACATTCATTATTTAAACATTAAAAATACAAATACTTTTTGCGAATAAAATAGTAGTTAAGAGATCAGGCTTTCAGACACTTCACAGACAAATATTTCAAGAATGATTTTGGTAACTGGATAATAATTTGAGCTGTACATCAAGACACACTGCAGAATATTTGCTGGATTAGGATTTTTTCCTTTTGATGTAATTATTGATAAATGAAAATTATTTACAGGAAAATGTTTTCTTTCGACAGAAAACCTCAGCAACTGTCTTGATAAATGGTTTAATTTAACAAAAAAAACCCGGTATAAAGTAATTAACTATTTGCAAGCTTCTTAATTGTGAGTATTAGCTACTTTCCTGTGTTTTCTATCATTTCAAATTAAATATAAAATTGTTGGATTGTTGGATGGAAAAGACAATAATTTTGGTGTCAATATTTTCTGATTCCTCGTGTTTTAAAGACGGAACAATTTATATAGATTGAGAATATTAAGTTAAAAACACACTCCACCTCACCGCAGAATAGCCTACCTGAAGAATTCCTCTCTACTTCACCTATATCCACACACACACACACACACACACACACACACACACACACACACACACACACACACACACACACACACACACACACACACACACACACACACACACACACACACACACACACACACACACACACACACACACACCACACACACACACACACACACACACACACACACACAACAACTGCTCCGGCACACCCACTGATACTTACACACACTTCCCCCATCTTTCATTCACCTACTTCCCTCTCTCTCCCTCCTCCACTCTTTTCTCTCTCACTTAACTCTCCCCTCCCAACCCATCTCCCCCCCTCATTTCCACCCCTCCCTCAAGCGGGCCGTCATTAGTTTCCATGGTGACAGTTGGGCAGCATTATTGCCGGCTGAAAACGGCTCCTGGGTTTCTTTCAGAGCGGTGGCGTTGAAGGCATTGTTTGGTCCTCTGCTCTGAATGGTGCAGGGATCAGGACGGGGAGAGCGTAGGACAGGAGGAGTTCTTTTTTTTGGGGCAGGGACAGTGCGTTAGTAGTGGGTGAGGGGAGGAGGGAGAGTAGTAGGAGGAGGAGGAGGGGATGAAAGAGGAGGAGAGAGAGGCAGCGTGGTGGAGGTTAGAGAGAGTAGTAGCAGTAGCAGACTCATGCCGTCTCAGAGCACTACTAACACATCCTGGCTCCTCAGACAGCTCGTGGCTCGGTGCTGGAATAGATCGGACTCTTTTTGTGCTTATGTTCCCGTTGCACACCAAAAGACAAAAGGATCTACAGAGATGTCTGAGAGAGGGTGAAAACAGAGAAAACATCGAAAGCAAATGGCAAACTGAGTTGAGCTGGTGAGTTACTAATGGCGCTTCATCGTCTCTGAATCATAGATGTGTGTGTACATTATGTGGGAATGAACATGTGCACACTCAGCCGTGCATAAAGACATTCTGCCTCTTGATTTGTATTTAGGTTTGTGTACGAGTGTGTGTAGCAGGTGCTGCTGCTTTACAAATATGTGTGTGTTGTCCTCCAAACCCAATCTCTGTCTGGGTTATGTTTGGGTGGGCTTCCAGCTGTCTGCTGAATGTGGGCTAATTCTCGCTGCCCTCTAAAATATACATGCCAGTCTGCATATTTGATTGAGAACATACATTGGGGGGTGATTTTCTGCTGCTTTGATTCCTGGCTTCCCTGCAGTGTTTCTTTCCTGGCAAATTCAGAGCTGCACAGCGTAGGTGTGTTTTGGTTCTAGTTTGTTTGGTTTTCTCTTTTATCTATTCTACAGAGGGTAATTAGGAGTGAGAGCTGAAGCCTCTGGCCCCTTGAACAAGTGATGTGTGGTGAGTAATGTAGTGAGCAGCGAACAGTGCCAAGGTTTTTTCAGTTCAATGCCCTCTTGACTGTCTCTCTGACAAAACAGCACTCAGACTGTTTTCCTCTTACAGATAAACAACTTTGAATAGATACATGCTACTTCAGGGGCGGCCGAGGTGAAATTGAATGTGTGACACAGTGCTGACCACTACTACCTCAATGATGTCATCACATTACTTCCTCTCATCGACTTCAAAGACGATTTTCAGCTTAACCCATCGCTCAACCACTATTTCTGTATTTGGTCCGTTATTCAGCGCTGGTATGTTAGTGTTTGTATTCGGTTTCTAAGGTTTTTTTGGCACACTATAATTTAGCTGACTGGGGAGTTGTCTTAAGGAGCGGGGAGTCCGAGTGTTTCCATGACGACCGGCAGCAGCTGTGCTAGCCTGTGTGAGGTTGAGTGTGTGGCAGACACTGTGGCATTGCCTAGAGACTGCGAGACTCTAATCAACGACCTTTTGACCCAGATCAATGCGATGGTGCTGAGCCAAGCAGCCACAGGGTCTGCCTGACATATATACAGTAGTGCGGCGCCCGTGTTGTACATCTGCTTATATTTCCTGGATCATGGCAGGCTTCACTGGCGTCAGAGCGGTCTGATCCTCTTAGATTGCTGGTATTAGTGTTGAATCATCCTTCTCGTACATCAACAATATCATGGCCATTAGATGGATTTACTTAAAGTGTAATTAAAGTTTGACCTTTGAAAATCCAAGTGCCTGCTGGGAGTTGATTTCTAACCTTTCTGTCCGGTAAGTGGGGTAATTTTATATACACGAAGCATGGACAGAATTACGGAACCACAAAACCACTACCAGAGGGGGAAAAAGTTACACAGCAAAGTTACAGTGCATCTTCAGCTTTGTCTAACAATCACTAGCTTGTAACTGAGTTTTCAAAGTAGTGCTCAAATCACTGACTCGTTGCCACAAAAACGGCAAAGATCTTTCATTTGATAAAGATGACTAGTATTAAACACTCCACTTCATCATCAAAAGAAAAATGAACTGAACCTCTGACACAGTCTCAACAAAAAACCCTCACCTTGATCTGTGTCAAACTATAAACACCATCCGCTGATATTTATGGTAAGGCTGCCATGTACAAACTGCCTCTTCTCAAGGCCAACACACAAAGTAACCTTGTGTGAAAAGCAAAAATCCTAGAGCAGTGGAAAAAGTAGTGAGTCATGTTTCTCCCTTTTTCCTACGTCTTAACAGGTTTGCTTTAAGAGAAAGCTTGGGGAAATGATGAATTTAACCCACAGTGTCCACAAGTATTTAATACAGGGCTTGGCATGTGAGGAAGCATTTCTGTGGCACTTCCGTAAATTCATTATTCTGTCCACCTACTGTAATATAAACTCATCAAAGTCACGCTGTTGGGTTTCTCTTCGTTCCTTGATTTAATAAAGAGGAAGTAAGTGCTCCATATTCCTCAGAGTTGTGGTGATACTGACCAAGCCTCATGCCAAGTGAAAAACACACCCACATGCAGATACCATGTTTAACAGTCACCCGATTAGTGTACTTGTAATTATGCCCACAACTTCCTCTTCCTTTTACCATGCAGCGCACTGGTTTTCCCTCCACTTAGGGCTGGTGGTGGCATTTCCCGGGGCGCTGGCATGATAATTATAGGAATTAGCTAAACAAAAGAAATGTCAAGTGATTAAGTCATGATGCATCCGCAGACAGAGCTGCTACTGTTTTAACTGTTGGAGAGGGCGTGTGTTTAATGTGTCTCGTCTTGTAGGCGTCTAAATGCATAACAGTTGTTTTCTGATGTTACACTTTCAGTTTGATTTTTATCTTGCATCCTTCTGATTGGACGGTAAGACCACAGGAGTGTGTTGTATGTTAGTGTCCTTGCGTCTTTGCGTGCAAACGCCTGAGTGCTTGTGTCTTTTTCGTCTCCATTTGGCCGGGTCAGGCAGTCGGAAAGTGTTAGAAGCTCTCTTGTCTCCAGTGAAGCATGTGAGTTTTCTTTGTTAAGAGGCCGGGGAGAAACTGGAAAATCACACGCAAACACACGCTCGACCACAAACAACAACTCTCATCCCAGCAAAATCAATCAATGACTAATATCTAACATCTTAAAATGTGACTTCCTCCCGTTTTTACACACTGCTCACTTCAAAAGCTCACAAGGTTTCACAGTTATTGCTGGAACTGTCTTTGTAGTTGTGTCCTGCTGCTCTTGACAGGATGAAGGACTGCTTGCAGAGGGCAGTAACAAGATATTTACTGCATTTCCGCTGCAGGGCATAGTGTACACGTATGCATGTGTCTCCTTCTTGTTTGCATGCATTTGTGCACATGAGCTATACAAAAGATAGTTATTTTCCTTTTGGGATGTTTGTCTGGATAATCCTTTACTGCAATATTCTCTTCAGGGGAGAACTTTAATGTCTCCTCGTAAAGTGGAAAGTCAGTACCTGTGCACACATGGAGCTGCTTGAAGAAACTGGGAGCTACCATACATGGTAAATGTCAGCACAGCAAGATGTTCTTAGTGATCTCTCAGTTTTATAGTTCTTCAAGCTTGACTCGTGTTTTTCGGCAGCAAAAATGTGGAAACGGGAGAAAAAGTGGGAGAAAAAGAACAATATGATTTGTATTCTTGCGCATGCAGCTTGGCAGCACTGTAGACAATATAGGAATTGTGTTTAGAAACCATGCAGCACTTTTCTGTCACACCACCCCAGGGAGTCATACAAACAGCTTCCTGCCCGGGGCTGTTTCTATACATTCCTGCTGGATCCTTGACGTTGATGAAGTAGCAGCAATAACAGCGGCTCTCTAATTGAGCCCTCTTCAATAGTGTCTTGCCTCAACCTTCAGATGCCCTTGAGAGACAATCTGTTGCAGGTATTACAGGTAACAGATGACAGGTGGTCAGAGCTGCCGGCTGCAGGGGATCGAGGTTTGCTGCTGATCGTTCTTTAGAAATTAAACAAGGGCTTTAATTTAGACGTATTTATTCAGTGACAAATATGTGTAACGTTTGAGTTGTTACGCATCATTTGTTCGATGGCTTTTCCATTCCCAATTAACTGAGGAACCTGATTTTGTAAGGACCGTTGGATAATTATAAAATCTGAAAGGGAAGAATGTTGGTTCAAGGTTCAAGGTTCTTTATTTGTTAAACGAACATAGCTACAGTGTAGTTATGTCGATGGAAATCTTGTGTCATAAGCTTCTTGAGGTTGAGGAAGAAAAACCTACATAATTAGAGCATCATTCAAGGCTATTCTTTATTCAATACTTGTCTTGAGGGAAATACCAGCGATTGCACATTTGTTTTGCAGTAATTGATCTGAACAACTCGACACAATATCCTGGGGGGTTGAGTCTTACAGTAAGATCACTGTTCTATGAAATTGTAGGTTATGACATGTTTTTTCTTTAATGTTGACTTTTGTCGAATCTGTAGGCCTGGGGTTAGATCTGAAAGCATATCAATCCTTTCCAATTCCTCAATTTGCAGATTTGCTGCTCTTCTTAACTTTTGTGATGCTAGAGGGAAAATATCTTTTTGAAGAAGTCACCTTCCCAAGCATAGTCTTGTCTGTATTTTTCACATTTTATTTTATAAACTAATCAATAATAAGAAAAATTACTTTAGCATTTTCATCACTTATTTGAGGATCTTTTGCTCTCTTGTGTAAAAATGTCTTGCATCCGGTGAAGTGTAAAATGGATTGTAATGATTGCAGATTCTATTCCCAGAGGAGGAAATCTGTTATCTGTAAATTGATGTAGGCAGAGAGGGTCAGCTGGATTATAGCACAATCATGTTGAACTGTTTGATTTAATCTCTTAAGTACAGAGCTCTAAGAACAATTTGCATTCAGCAGTAGGTCAGCATCTCTATTTTGGGCAATGAGATCATGCCGTTTCTAATATTCGACGAAGTGTGTAAGACACCGGTCCTGGCAGTCCGACTGTCTCCTGTGTGGGTATACTAACACGGCTCAGAGCACCGTGGTGTATTGCTGAAAGGGGTAATACTGGAGCCATTAGAGAGGAAATTGGAGCCTTTATTAGTCTGTCTAGTGTACACCTGGCTTCTATAACAGGCCGCTCCTTGTACAGTAATTTGTGTGTGTATGTGTGTCTCTGTGTGATTGTGTTGCTTGGTATGTCTTGACTTCTTGCTCTAATGACTTAGCTAATTCTACCCTGCACAGACATCATCTTGAAAAGGTTTCACAGATTTTTGTTTCCAATCAAGGCTCTTCCTTCACAATCATTTAGGCCTTTCTCTCACTGGCATTGAAAGGTATTCTCAGTTTTCAAAGTTGAAGGACTCATCCAAGAAAGTCTCAACCACTTCCTTCATAAGTTTAGACAGACTGACAAAGGCTGCCTCAGATGCTCTTTCCTAGAGAGTCCAAACTGCTGACGCTGCCATCCAGGAGCCAAGTGACATTTTGAAAATGATTCTGACGTCAAAGAAGACGCGTCAGTGTTGAATACACACTGACCCTTTTGTTTCACTGTGTATGTTAGTTAGAGTCCAGTGGGTATCAGCACAGAGGAGCAGTGACAGTGGAGGAGGCTCTGGGTTACTCCTGGTTCCTCACCCTCAACCTCTCTATTGCACCACCCAGCCCTTTACCTCTACACACCCATTCAGGGTAGACAGCGTTTACTGAACTGGGCTGGAAGAGGCAACATATTGACCTGCTCTGGGCTGGGGTGTGCCGCTGGGAGACATTTTGACTGTCAGCAGCCTCATAGACACTCCCCTCCACATGCTGACATCCATCCTGCCTGGAACAGATGCACGGTGGGGCGGTGGGCACCCTTCCTCCTCACCTACTACAGCTATGAGGGTGGAGGCTGAGTCGGGGGCCACAGAACTGAAAGAGGATATAACATTTCTGGCCGCAAGGTGTGGGAGGAAGTAGTGCTAATGAAACAATGAGTTGAATGACACACATACAGTATATCTAAACCAAACCAATATAATTGTATTTATCTGTAAACTCAAGTTATCTTTCACCCACACAAAACTTTATTATGTGCATAAATGTTTTTCTTTATAAGATAATTACAAAATACCGCATCTGCATTAAGAAAGATATTTACGTATTAGGTAGTATTTAAGTATACTGTATGTCCACATAATACCCACTTTGAGTTGACAACTATTTAAAACGTTTAAACTATCAAGCTAAAAATCTAAATATGCTCTTTTTCAAGTAGTTTTAAAAGTGTCCTTATTATTTAAACACTATAAATTAAAAGCAGAACCTCAATCAAACACGATACACTGTACATAGTTTATCTATAATTGCCCTAAATAATCCTTAGTTCAAGCCCTAGAGACACACCCACAGAATATACACATAACTACAGGGAACTAACATCTTATCTCATTGTAAACATGTTCATATGTAAACTGGAAAAGCTGATTTCATTGGACACGCTCTGCATACACCACTTCCCTCTGTTGTTCTAATTGGGCAGACTGGCTTTTCCACAGGTATAATTGTGGCCTCGAGAGGTGTGATTAGGTTGGCTGTGAAGTGTTCCCTCAGTATGGGTTGCTTTTTATTTGGAAAGGGAATCATTTGGTGGGATGTGCTTTTGGAAGCCGCTGCCACAGTGGAACATGCTGTAAAACATTAGCAGATCCCAGCGTAATGGTGACAACGTTGACACGACTTGAGCATCAAAGTAGTTCTGTGGGCTGTGCTGCAGATGGCTTTCTTAGGAAGTTAGGCGACCAGGCTTCACCACAGAAATAAGTATGCTTGTGCATGTTAGTATTCATATGCACATGTGTTTGTGTGTCTGCATGCGTAGAAAGATGGCTGGTGCGCTGCTGGAGACACTGTACTCAACATTACTCAATGTGGAAGCCATCAATCACTCAGCAATGAACCAGTCATGCAGTCAACAGCATGGCCGGTTTTTAACTGCTTCTGTCCACCTCAATGATTGGTTAATCCCACCAATCAACGTATGGTAAAATAATCAATGTGTTCACACTTCAGAGACCCTTAATCAATATGAAGAGTGATCAGGCCTTGATCCAAAAGATTAAACTGCATAATCCTCAATAGAATACGGCCTTCCTACGAGAAGGAATGATTGAAATTGGTTTTGAAAATGCTATTTCATGCTTTGGGTGCTGATGGTGACTCATGGAGCAGACCAGTGTTTGTTATGACCTACCCCCAACCCCAGTGAGTATGGAAAGAGCTGGAGTATTTTCCTGCTCCAGCAGTTAGAAATTCCCTTGTGACTGAAGGTGTGTTAGTGTTAGGAAAAGATGGACGCTCCTGCCGAGCTTTGCCCTGATGGTTGTGAAAAACTGTCTTTTGGGTTCCAGCGTTTCTCAGTGAAAGCCACCATTGAGAGCTGCTACAGTAAGCTTCAGTAGTTTCTGGGACAGTTGGGCAGTCATCTCCACGGGCAGGTTTGTAAACCCCCTTGTTCTCCCCTGTGTGTGTGTGTTGTCCTAATTGCCAATCTGTGGCTACTTTCCATTACAGTAATGCTGTGGGCTACTGCACTGCACTGCATCCAACAAACAGAGACTCACTTCTCTGCACCCCGCCTCATAAAAGTCCTTCGACAAGCATTTGTTGTTGTGGGGGAGGCCACTGTTCAGCCATGCTGAATGTGTTTGATGATGATTTTGAAATCATAATCATCCCTGTGTCATGTCCTCACATCGTGTTGTTACTTACTGTAAACTCTGCGTAGGGTTGCGTGACTTTCACTGTGCATGTGACAGCTGAATAAAATGGCCTTGAGTCACACTGTTGGAAAAAGGTCTCAGGTCAGTGAATGTGTCATATTTCACCCTCTGCTTTTCTTCTCTCTGGGTAATACAGTCTGCTCTTTGACCCATGTCATGTGCTTGCCTACAGCACATTCATGTGTGTGTATTTCATTTACTGGCTGTGACTAAGTGCTGACTGGTGTTTCTTCTTGGGCGTAAGCTAGGATGCTTCCTGATTTATTAATTTGTCAAGACGACCATTTTGGCAGAACTGTGCATCTACTACAGTATAAGCAAATGTGGTTCTTTATAGTTCGCCATGACCTACCTACTATATTAGCGATATAGATCAGAATTGTTGCCATGGCAATAGCCTCTTCTTCGGTTTCCTCGGGGGGGCAATAAAGTGGATCCTTTCTAGAGTGACTTGATTTAGTTTGGGACTCCACAAAGACAATGGCAAGCTGATATTAACTTGTCAGTCTTCGCTTGAGTTTAGCTTTCTCCACAGCAACAGTGTATCATTACTGGAACCAAAAGCAGATGTGCCTATTTCCCTCCCCTGTATTTACAGCGTTGACTGCTGGGAGTTCACAAACACACCTCATCACTGGTCTCGTTCTTTAGACTCTCTAGCAAAACTACTCAACTGTAATTTATCTTATCCCTCTTTTTTCCAAACTTTCCATCCATCTGCTCTCTCCTCACCCTTGTTCCAACCCTGTCATTTTCTCCCTTTCTCCCTTATCCCCCGAAATCGCAAGCCCTAATCTTTGGGAGCTGGTGAATTCCTCCCACTTAGAGCTCACTGTGCACACTGACCTGATTTCTGGGGAGAGGACAGACCTAACAAGATGTCTTATCTCCCCTCCTTTAACCCTGGAAGGCCATGATACAAGTGAAAGTTAAGATGCCACTAATTCCTTAACAACACAACAAACAGTCTCTGTAAGCACATGACTAACTGACAAAGAGAACATTTCTTGTTATGATGACAGCGCATGATAACAAATAGATGAATATAGATTTGTAATCTGGGGCAGATGCTACAGTGTGTAAGTGGAATGTTGTTGATCTTTCTGCATGTGTGTGTGCATGAATCCATTGTGTGTTTTAATAAACCCTGTGCTAAAGTGTGAGCGTTGTTACTCTGTGAGGGAAACCTGCTGATTGTCGTATATTCAGGATCTGCTACTACTTTAGATTCTAGAGCAGCTGTTGTGAACTGATTCAATATTTGGTCTCATAGTTTCAGCATTTGGATAGATCGCAGCATGTTAAAAGACACATAGCTTTTTTGTGCACTGTAAAAAAGGTTTCGATTTCCTTTTGTGTGATTCTGTTCATTTAGTTAAAAGTATGACTTACTCACTTGACTTTCCCTGGGTCTTAAACGTTGATGTACTTCCAAGTAATTGTGTTTCTCTGTGGATTTCTAGCTCAAGGTTTTAACCTCTGAGGTGATAACTGAAAAGTAGATGAAGGTCAACGAGCTCATTAGGGAAGGAAGAGAGAGGGCGAGGCGAGAGATAGGATGAGTGGGTATGAAGTGGTTAATTGCATGGGGGTTACAACTAATGATGGATGGCAACCTCCATGCCATCTTTGGTACTTCACTGCTGTGGTTTGGGTTATGCTTTCTCTTCTATGCATCCTATTGTTTCCTCGCCCTGTAAAAACAATTTTGTTTTATTCACGATACATGTGTGTTTCCGAGAGTTTCGAAGTTGGGGTTGTTAAGGTTTTTTTTGGCTCCTCACCTTCTTAATGGCCATTAAAAGATCCCCCCCTTATAAACTGTAAGTGACAGGGACTAACCCGACTGTTCTGGTTCTGCAGACAGAAGGGTGATTGTAGTACTATCCTTAAAGCTATGTGGCTCAATTGCCATTATAAATCAAAGAGCCTTTAGATTGAGACTGACTCGAGTGTTTCAAGGTAACAGACTAGAGAAACCGGATCAATACGATCGAGAGAGACCAAAACATGGACACATACAGAATGAGATGAGCCAAGCAGGTATAATACAGGCAGAGAAACAAGGGAAGACGTGGGAGGTATGAGCTGCCATACTCAGGAATAATGTCAGTGGCATTCAGCTTTGGGTCTTGGAGGAGAATTGGGGGGGGGTTTGATGTGATGGGAGCGGGCTCTGAGCTCAGCCTCACCAGGGGTGGGTTTGCAGGGAGGAGGAGAACTGATTGACTGGCTGTCTGACTGGGGAGACTGCTGAATCTGAGTGATCTGTCTCCCCGACAGCACTGGGGCGAGAGGACTGTACTCAAGGGATGATGGGTAATAAATGACTGTGGGGGGGGGGGGGTCGCCTCAGGGCTGATGCTGACTGACAGCCAGCTAGGCCTGTGCAATTTTTCGGGTACGTTGCTGTTTGGGTCTTTTGAAGAAAAGAAGCAAGGACAACGGTTTGTTTGAAAATATTGTACATTTTCGAAGACATAACAGTTTCTGTGTCAGATTAGCTACTGCCATTAAAAGCTACATTTAAATAAAAAGTGAATTATGGGTAAGAACTAAAGACTTATTGTCAAAGAAACAAGTTATAGTGAAATTGTTTTTTTTATTGCCTAGTTTGATAGAAATGTGCCTTTTTAGCTTTCAGTATCAAATGAACTAAATTCAAGTATTGATTCGTGCCTTGTTTATGTAATTTAAGATTAAAATCGAAATCTTAAACTCTTGAAAAAGCTGCATGTGTTAAATTACCTTTTTAGAGAATTTATTTAATTTTTTCTGAAAATAGCAAGACTCAGAGTTTATGGATTGCAGCTCTTTGAGTTCGTGGCCTCATCAGGAACAGTGGTGTCTTAATTTAAATTCTAACATCATCATTCTAACGTGATCACCATGCTAACTCACACCACAGTCAAATATAGTCAAAGAAAGTAGTAGCCAAAGTCATGTGTGGGTTAAGCAACATGTTTTAAAAATACCGTGAGCCTCATTTTATGACCGACTGGCCCGAAGGTGTTAAGACTTTGCCTGACAGGTTACACATTCTTTTTAAAGTGATATTCTTTATTAAGGCATTTGCAAAAACGTTGAACTTCAGGGAGAAGCTGTCATTGCAAACAGCAACACACTGACACTTACTGCTGGCATGTAGTGACACGAGAGACATTCCTTTTTCTTGGGACAACAGTGTCACCAGAGATGTGTTGGTCACGTGCTTTTTAACGAGAAGGCGAGAGTGTCTTCACATTCCCAAAGTGTCTCTGTCAAATACCTGAGCGTATGAGAGGAAGGTACACAGCAGCCCTTCACTGTGTGTGTAATTCACTGTAACGCAGTCTTTCAGGTTCTGACCCAAAACATTCTTTGTGCGTTTTTCAATATGTTCTCTCACAGTTCGTTACATCACAGCCATGAATGAACATGGACAGGTTGTTTGTTACCTGGTGAGCCTGATTTAAAGGGGCCCTATTGTGCTCATTTTCAGGTTTCATATTTCTACTGTGTGCCTCTACTGTGAGTCTGTGGCACATAATGTTCAAAAGGTTCTCATACTGCCTGTGCTGCAGCACCTCTTTTCACCCTCTGTCTGAAACCAGAGCCCAGTCTCCTCTGATTGGTTAGCTGACCGGCTCTGTTGTGATTGGTCAACTGCTTAGTGATGTCCCGCCCCCTAGCCTATAACGTACAATGTGTTGCGGGAGTGTGACATAGCGATGTCCTATGTTACGAAAGTAAATCTAGAAACTCTCTCTGCAGGGAGCTTTGGGATTTCAGCCTTTGCATACCATGTGCATGCAAAACACCTATATAACAGGGACCCTGTAACAGATGCAGAGTGACATATATTTGCTGGAAGTGTTGAAAGGTAGTCATGGTAACTCACATCCTTATTGTTAGCATGGTTATAATATCCTAATAAGTGTAATTCCCATCAAAGTGTCCCATTCATCCGTCCCTCAGTAACTGGGCATAAGCAGAGGAAATGAATGAGCTCCGATCAGCGTTATCACAAAGGCCTGCAGAATTACACCCTTAATCTCTTGGATCCCTCAGAGTCCAAATCAATTAAGTGCCTGACTCACATAGCCTCAGACAATGTTTCTATCTACTTGATGGTTTTTAAACTGACAGTGTGGTTTAATGAGTGGTGTGTTTATAGCCCGGTTGGAAGAGTATGCTGGTGCTTCCACCGTGACTCACGTGCACGTCACTCTGGCTCTGGGAGGAGGTACTTGGATCAGGTTTGGCAGGTGAACACACAGGTGCAGCTCCTCCAACACAGCTGGGGAGGCCAGGTGAATCTGTGTGTGTGTGTGTGTGTGTGTGTGTGTGGTATTGTGCTCAACTTGGCTTTGAACTACTTTTTTAGGGTGTGTGTTTGTGTTATGTCTGTCACAAAGGCCTGTCTCAGTTGAACACACGCACAACTGGGGGGGAAGGATTTGTTTTGAAAGTGACCGGGTCGTGTTGAAGATTTTCTTTCGCTCACTTGCTCTTTGGACCTAAGATATGTGAAACTGAACTGTTGGTGGCACGGTAATAAACCTTTTTCTCAGAATATGTGGCACAACTATATACTTTCTTTCTATTCTGTGTATTGTAATCTGAAGTGCCGAGATACGTTTTGATTAGGAACAGTTTAGGGATCATTATAGAGTGATAAATAGTAAATACATGTTATATGCTTGCTCACTTGATGTATTTCACTGTTTTTCCTGGTTACTGTTACCATGACGTGTCCGTTTTATCCTTGGTTTGTGAGATTTTAATTAAGTAAAACTGTGTGTGTCAGCTCCTCTCTTTGCTGCGTCGTCAAGTTCCAGTTTGGTGTTCGGCAGTTTCATATGAGGGCCTGGTTTTACTCTCAGGTTGCCATGGCTACACCGAGTTTCCATAGGTACCAGCCCCTATGCCCCCGTCTATCCGTCGCTGTTTGTTTTTCCCAGGAGCGACCCGAGGAAGTCTTGGGTCAGAGAGTTCCGCAGTAGGCAGTCATTTTGCTTTTCATGCTTTTGCACTTGATCATAGGTCAAGCGATTCCTCTGCTAATACCCTCTGTAAATCAGAGAGGACTCAAGGGTTTGACTCAAATGGCAAGAGGCACACCATATAGCTGTGGCGAGGATGGCCAGAGCATTTGTGAAGAAACACAATTTAGGTTTTTGTACTGTATAGAGCAGTCTGCAAGCCTCATCTTTTCCCCTCGCCTGCTTTTTCCCCGCTGTGGTGCAGCAGAGATGTTGTGGGAGCCTGCAGTGTGCCACATGGGGCAAACAGCGTAACAGGACTCATTACTGACAGATTCTTCTCCTTCCACTGCCTGAAGCACGGCTAAAAAAACACCAAATTAGATGTGCCGGGGCTCTAGTGGGAGCACGGTGCAATCTCAGGGCTGTAATCCAGTTGAGAAAGAGTTGGGATGACGAGAATGAATCCACAAGCCTAAAGGAACAGACATATGTGGCTGTAGTTTACATAGTTATTAACATTATCTACTGAGGGACGTCTCTTGCACAGACACATTCAGATAACAACTTAAACTGCCAAAAATACGTGCCACAATATAAGTATGGTTGTTAACAAAGCTGGATTTCTTTCTCCTCGACTTTGCTTCTTATCATTGTATCTGTCTGTAAAGCTGATATGTCTGTCCTTAATGTGTTTCTATGTCTGGATCTAGGTTTAGTGTCATTATGACCGTACTATAGACTCGAGAGCAATTGTCGTGTTTCGATTGGATACAAAATATAGATAAGACAGTCATCAAGCCTGAAGCTGAAAACAAATTAACCCATGGTTTTACTGATGCTTATTCTTTAACTCACGTTCTAAGTTTAGATGCATTTTAGTGCATAATTGGCACCTCGTTCATCTTTTCTCACCACTTCACTCGTCGTTTCCTCTAACCGGAAGATTTTCTGAGCTCTCTTTATCACAAGTAGACTTACTATAGCGGTTGAGACTAAACAATTGTCTGTGCAGCCAAACCTGATACAGCTTACTTATCTTTGGTATACAGGAAGTCCATTCTGCTATTACTGTAAAACACAAGGTTGAAACACGCTGTTGCACGCAGTGGCATGTTCCTTTTACCAGAAACATGGGCACTGTAGTTGATCTTGAGTTCATCCCTTTGTGCCCTAAATCCTGGCTGTGTGTTACTTTGATGTTGTCTTTACCTCTTTCTTCCCCCAAATGGACACAAAACATGGTTATTGATGTCGAAATAAATGATTTTAGGAGATTGGTTGTGGTCTTTTTACTTCAAACCAATCTGGGTCTTTAATTGTGTCATCTTTTGGTTTTGAAATGAAATACACTCCAGCTTCTTTTGTCAGTAAAGGTCAGACCAATAAAACCAAAATCAGCTTCCAAAAGGACACAATCAGAGTCGGAAATTGGTCTTTGATGTGGCTCACTAACCAAAGTACATTATTCAGCTTTTCTCTCGTTCTCTCTCCCCCACACACAATCTATTTACAGACAGCGTCCAGAGCAGATTAGTCAATCAGATACAGGCCTATCGGAGAGCGTGAGAGAAACCAATAGGCTGCTCAGTGTCTGCTGCCTCAGGCCTGGTGGCAGGATCGATGGCGCAGCATTTCTCTCCTCTCTGGTCCCACTGATCTCTGTCCGAGGGCCACGTCCTCACACTGAGATCAAGGTCATTCACCCAGCGCTATCAAACGAAGCGCACCACTGCATTGCTGTAGCAGGATTACGCCGTTTTTTTGGATACGTGTGTTGCGAGGAATCTCATTATATCGATCAATACCTGATATTGTCTTTCCTTGTGTCTTATTTTCTCCAGACCTTCCTGCCTCCTCTCTGCAGTACCAGTGCGGATCCGGGAACCACCTGTGTTCTCCACGGCTGGTGAAGAAAGGCCCGCCCCCCAGACCATGTCACGACAAACCCGCCATCAAACCCCGGCCCCAGCCCTCCACCTTACCCAGACCGCCAACTGCACAGAAACCTCAAGGTAAAATACTGTGGCAACCCTTTCAAGGCCGGATTTGACATTGTCACTATAACTGAAAAGTGCAGCAAGATGGGCGCCCTGCTATTGAGCCGTCATGTGTTCTGACAAACCCTCTTTTATAACATGGTGCGTGTCAGCTGTCCTCACTCTGTCACTCACACGGCTCAGTAGGTCACCTCTGAAAGAGCGGCTGGTGTAAAGCAGGCCAGTCGCTCCCAAGTGTTGATGTGCGGGCACCATTTTAAGAATGCTAAATATGAATAACATGTGTTGTGTTATGGGAATTACTGAGAAACATTGTAGGAAAATAGGCTACTGACTTGGCCTCAATATTTAAATGGCTCACAACTAATCAAAGTTGGCTGGAGACTGAAAATAAGATAAATATTTTACTATTTACTATCAGTGTTGTGATTCAGGAAAGAATTTTTTTTTTTTTAAATGATATTGTTATGCCCTGAATGTGAGCATCTGCCTTGTCTGTGTTTCTCTTCTCATTGATTTATGTGTTTGTCATTTTGATTTGTCCCACGTGTGTACAATGAGTTATTCCCAGGTTTAGTGATACATCCAAATAGTAATTGTACAATTTTAGCTGCTCACTTAAGATGAGTTACTGCTAGAATAAAAGTGCTTAAACCTATTTAATATTATATCAAAAAGACAGCAAGTAGAAAATACAGTTGACTGAAATGGACTACCAGTGATAATAATGTGCCTAAAGACAAGGAATCTAATTATATATCACATTTTATTCCGCTGGGCAGAAAAACATTATTTCTCAGCACAATTCTAATAATAGTAGTGCACTTTAATAGAAACAGTGTTTCCCACCTGACAGGATGAACGTCCTGAGCGCTTTGTATTCCACCTGTATCTCATCCCGAGAGAGTAATCATTCTGGAAACAGATTTTTTTGGAGGAGTAGGAACTATTATATTATTATTATTATTAATATATATATATATTCCTATATAGTGTCTTTTAAAGGTTGCTGGAAAAACTCATATTTTCATACTAAAATATGATAAACAATGTGAATGCTAAATGATATGACCAAATCACCAAAACATATTTTTAAATGCATCACGTCCTGTCATGTACACATAGTTTACCGTGAGTAGAGAAAAGTTTACTCAACCTTGCTTTTTCTCTGTGACACACACACACACACACACACACACACACACACACACACACACACACACACACACACACACACACACACACACACACACACACACACACACACACACACACACACACACACACACACACACACACACACACACACACACACACACACACACACACACACACACACACACACAGGAAGTGCTCAATTTACCAATGTTAACACATCATCACATCATCACATGTCCTGGTTCCATACCTATGGATTTCAAAGGAGACAATATATGCAAGACAGACAGACGAGACAGTGAAATCGTAAGCCCATAGTATGCAGGCATGCATGAATGCAGTGTGTAATTCTAAAGACGGTGTCATCAACTCTGTCTGTACTTTTTTTTCATCTCACTGGAACCGCGGTGAGTTACACACACGCTCTTCTCAGCATCCTGTTCTGAAATAAGGAAGTTGTCAGAAAGCTGCAGCTCAGTGTTGCTCTCACTCTGCATCGCTCCTACTAGATTCTATGTCGGACTGTACTTTGTTGGATTTGGAGTTATATCTAGTGTTTTTTCTTGTCTTACGTGGAAACAAGCAGGCTTCACACATGGACCCAGCCATGGAGGTTTTCTCACTTGGATTTATACGCGTTACCTGATTTAATTATTTTGCTTGTCAGTAGCCTCATGCTTTTCTCTTTCTCTGCTGTTTTTTCCTCTTCTGGATTTCTCCATCTGTAGTGCCCCCTAAACCTTCGCACCTGCTCGCCCTTGGGCAAGATAAGAAACCTAAGAGGATCCCTCCGCCTCCATCCAGGCCTCTGCCTGCTCCCCCTCCTCCACCTAAACCAAAGCCCAGTCTAACCTCTCCTGGCTCGGGGGCACAGTCACAGAAAGAGGCCCAGAAGGTGGGGCTGCTCATCGAGAGGTTTGAGAATTCAAGGTAAGGCCGGGACATTTAATCAGAAAGCATACTTGCTTTGCCTGTCAGGTTCATATGTTGTTCTGAAATGGTTCGAGTATGTGTCTGGATGTGTATGTCGATGTAAAACAAGAAGTGTCCTTTACGTTAATCTTTCTTTTGGTCTGAATTGATTGTATTGCTTGAGTGTGAAATGTAAAAAAAACACATGTATTCTCATTATATCTCCTGAAGACAAAAGTGTATTGATTTTTCATTTAGCTATGTTTAACGCTGCACATTTTTTTCATTAAAGTAGGTGCAACAGTGTTTGTTTAATTTTCCCAGGGTTCCCATCCTGGGGGTGCTCCCACGGTCCCAGCTGCACCTGTCTCTCAGAATGGACACTGCGTCTGACATCACTTCCTCCTGCGGCCAGGACCCCACGGCGAAGGTCGCAGGAAACCCCCCCTCAGTGGACAAACTTGCACTCGGCACCTCTGAAAGGACTCTTGAGGTGTCTGAACTTTCCCGTCTGGCTTCTGTACACATCGACGGCTCAGATGACGCCCAACTGGACGACTGTGACATCACACACAGCGTTGGTTGCATCGACGACGTGGAGCGGGAGGAAGGGACCTCCCACGAGCTCCTGGACAATCAGGACTCCTCGGAGCAGAACGGGAAGATTCCCAACCGGGACAGCGGCATCGACAGCCCGTCCTGCGCGGCCGAAGGGGAAGTGTTCCCCAACGAGGACGCCATCGACGAGGAGGATCATTACGACAGTGTCACGGAAACGGAGAGTGTGTCCTGCGTTACCCTGGGTAACAAACGAGACTCAACACAGGATGAGGACAGTGACTTGGATGAGGGGAGCAGTGGAGAAATACACTCTTTGACAGACACACAGACTGGGTATCTGACCGAAGCACACTCAGAGGCGCACAAAGTGAGTACCTCGCATGCTTCAGCATCATCAAGTCATAACCATAAACCTGAAAGACCATCATTTAACCCTCAACAGAATACTGTTGCCTTCAGGCAACAAGCCACTTTTTTCGACCTCACACTGGCCCTCTATTTTTTTTTTTTAAATATACACAATGTCACCTGACATGCTGGTGTCCAATAAAATGAGGGAATTATATGGGTGTGGCATTTTGTGTGGGGGTGGAGCAGTCCTTTCTGCAAGCACAGCTGCAGGGGACTCAGGGCCACCACTTGGTAAGATACATTTCACTTTTTAACATATTAGAAATGTACACAACATGGCTCTATGGCATGACTTTTTATTTTGGGAGAAAAAAAATGTTTCACCGTGTGTTTTAGGAGCTTAGGGTCCCTGATATTATATCAATTATAACATGTGACCCCCCTCACCCCTCAACCAGGGGTTGGTTTGATGCCTCAGGGCAACACTGTGCTACGAGGGTATTGAAACACCAAGGAGTTCTACAATTCAGAAGAAATAGAAAAAACAACTCTATATGAATTCAAAAGGTTGTGTGTGTGTGTGTGTGTGTGTGTGTGTGTGTGTGTGTGTGTGTGTGTGTGTGTGTGTGTGTGTGTGTGTGTGTGTGTGTGTGTGTGTGTGTGTGTGTGTGTGTGTGTGTGTGTGTGTGTGGTGTGTGTGTGTGTGTGTGTGTGTGTGTGTGTGTGTGTGTGTGTGTGTGTGTGTGTGTGTGTGTGTGTGTGTGTGTGTGTGTGTGTGTGTGTGTGTGTGTGTGCCTAGCCCTATCTTGACCTTCACTGTCCTCACTGTCAGACGGAATAGCCCTAACAGCCTGATCGTGTCCCTTCTGCCCATAACATGTTTTGGTGTCCATTTCCTGTAAATATCAGTAGATGTAAAAACATTGATTAGGTTTATCATTTTACAGCTGAGCACACTTGTATGATATTGCCTGGAAAACAGTGGTCCAAGTGGCACAGTGTTGCCCTGAGGCAACGAACAAAAAAACATAGTTTTAGCTAATTAATAAATACATAATAAGTCTTTAAACAAACAAATATACTTCTTTATGTATTCATGCACATGCATGTATTTTTATTTTAAAGTCTGAATAAACCTCCCCCCACGCACCTCTGAGGTGGTCATTAATGTCTCCCTCTGACTGCCATCCTCCCGCTGCAGTACACTTTCTGATTTATATTTCATGTTCCTTCAACATTTTCAGGAATTATCGGGGCATGTTTATATTGAGCACATCCTGAAAGCTTAAAAAGCCTCATCTCAGACAGTCAGGCTGCCTTTCATGTAGTGGAAAAAAGTGGCTTGTGTCTATTATTACCTCAGCCTGGGTGAACATTTTCAAAGGATACTTCTGCATGAAATGTTAGACACTTATATAGCCTTGGTTTGCCGGTCACAAGTTACTGACTTGTATCTAAAAGCAGCTCTGCCGTTACATAAAAGGATGAATACCTGCCCAAATGATGTAACATGAGCTTGTGATGACAGCTAGATAAAAGAGTCCAGGGACGGATATCTTCCCGTTGCTGAGCTCAAGTTTCACTTTTCTCTTGTCCTTCACTGACTATTGATTGTCAACAACTTGTACTTCTCCTTCAAATCAAATCAAGTTTTATTTATATAGCACATTTATAAACGATTTTTGGTCGAGCCAAAGTGCTGTAGGCCTACATATAATAAAAATAGCCTACAGTAGAGACACTTTACAGCAAATACAACAGCACAGATTGTTCAGAATATCAGTATGAGAAAAACGACACCCTCTGTCCTTAGACCCTCTTGCATAAGAGTAAAGTCTTAAAATATGCAAAATGATGACAAGAGATGAAACCATCTCAAACGAGAAGAGACTTTAAAGACAAATATAAAATGTGAGAAAGCTGAAACTAGAGGCAGAGTTTTAGTTATCAAGCGTCACATTACCAAAACATTTTTATTTTGGGATTTTGCCGAATAAAACTTGCTCAGTTTTGCTTTTAAAGCTTCAAAACACTTGCAATGCTCACACGAACGTCACACAAACATTTGTCTTCTACCGACCGCCCACAGTCTTTTGGGGAAAGGTATCTCCGCTATCCAGTGCTTCCTGATCCCAGCACTGCGGTGGAGTGTGTGTGTCAGCTATCATGTTGATGGCTTTATAATTACATACGTGTCACAGAGGATGTGGGTTGTCAGTAATGTGTGTACAAGAAGTTAAGATCATTTATGGAACATTTTCAGTTTCTCTGTTGTCATAATAACAACATGTTAAAGTAATATTCTTATACAGCGTGTGTGGAGAGTTTCACCCTGCCATGTATTGTGTTTGTTTAAAAGTGCTTTTACAAGAGTGTGTGTGGGTGTGTGCGAGTGTGTTTGTGGTAGAAAGAAGTTGTGAAACCCACATTGTCGCAATAGGCTAGATGTTTGGTGACCCCGATGCCTGTTCTGTGTCATGCTGGTCATTCGGATGAACTCTATCGGCAGACATCATTCCTAAAGTTTATTCTAACATTAGGTGGATCTTAGCTTCAAGAAATCATAATGACATTGGCAGATCTTCATTTTCACCACCTCGGCTAATAACGTCTCATATCAGTTTCACACGTTCCCACGGCTGAAAAAGCCGAATAGAGTGACTAGAATAGAGCTTTGTGAAAGTCACTTTACCGTATACTGCTCCGGATGCCGCTGACGGTTGCCTCAGTCACAAGCATTAAGGGATAAGGATGTTTTAAATATATATTGTTTTTAAGAATTCCTTTAAAAATAACTCAAAACAAAATGTATAGTAATTCTGCCTGTGTAGCCACTCTTTTTTCTCCATACCATAGAGCTAATATTGTTGATGCTGAATCTTCCTTCATTACAATACAATACAATTGGCCACTTGAGTTGATGCTGGGGCAACCCTACATACACCTGCTGCTGTAGCACCAAATCCATAATTGTTGCAAGCAGGAAAGATGTGTTTTCTTGAGTATAGTGAAACATGCATTGATGTGGAGCTGGGTAGTGTATGTTTGCTTTCTCATTGCCTGCACTTCTTTAAATAAAAAAAAATGGTATTTGCCATCTGCCTTAAACTCTGAATAACTGCAAAGTGTCCTTATTAGTATGAAGGGCATCCTTACATATTATTAAGAATGATTCAGTTGTCATGCCTCAGACCTAATCCTTTCCTGTCTGTTCCCCTCAGTGCTCAGAGACTCAGAGGCTCCTGAACATCGCCAAAGAGCTCCTCCACACTGAAGAGGCCTACGTCAAACGACTCAACCTCCTCGACCAGGTAAGAGTGTGCCTCCGTCTCTATTTCCATTAGCATGGTTGTGTGTTTTGGATGCCTATGGTCCACATTTCAATCTCCTAAATGTGCCAGAGGTCTTAGTGATTTAGATTAGGGTTGAGCTGGATTAAAACTGGCTCTGCGATCCAACCGACAACAACCCCTTCCTCCTGTTGACCGGATTACCCCGAGCAGTGTAATCACAAACGTGTGAGAAACTCCCAGTGTTTTAGTTTATACATGTGCAGCACAAATACAGCTTTGTCACCACCATCTAAGCGTGTGTGTGTCCACTGTGTAAAGCAGCACATGTGTTTATGTGTGTTTCTCTGTCATGCGAAGTACATACAAGTAGTACGTAAATCCTGCAGATTAAAGATCTGTGTTTCCTGACTCTTATCTGAGTTGAAAATGAGAAAGCTCTTTAAAAAAACGGTTCGGTAGATGATTCATGTTTGGTAATACACTGAACAAAAATATAAACGCAACACTTTTGTTTTTACTCCCATTTTTCATGAGATGAACTCAAAGATCTAAAACATTTTCTATATACACAAAATAACCATTTATCTCAAATATTGTTCATAAATCTGAAAAAATCTGTGATAGTGAGCACTTCTCCTTTGCCGAGATAATCCATCCCACCTATAATAATAATCATGCTGTCTAATCAGCATCTTGATATGCCACACGCATATCAAGATGCTGATTAGACAGCATGATTATTGCACAGGTGTGCCTTAGGCTGGCCACAATAAAAGGCCTCTCTGAAACGTGCAGTTTTGCTTTATTGGGGGGGTCTGGGGGGGTCCGAAAACCAGTCAGTATCTGGTGTGAGGGGTAGGGTTAGGGTAATGTTGTGAATCGAGTGGCCCGTGGTGGTGGGGTTATGGTATGGGCAGGCGTATGTTATGGACGACGAACACAGGCCACTCGATTCACAACATTACCCTAACCCTACCCCTCACACCAGATACTGACTGGTTTTTGGACCCCCCAAGACCCCCCCAATAAAGCAAAACTGCACGTTTCAGGGTGGCCTTTTATTGTGGCCAGCCTAAGGCACACCTGTGCAATAATCATGCTGTCTAATCAGCATCTTGATATGCCACACCTGTGAGGTGGGATGGATTATCTCGGCAAAGGAGAAGTGCTCACTATCACAGATTTTTTCAGATTTGTGAACAATATTTGAGATAAATGGTTATTTTGTGGATATAGAAAATGTTTTAGATCTTTGAGTTCATCTCATGAAAAATGGGAGCAAAAACAAAAGTGTTGCGTTTATATTTTTGTTCAGTGTAGTTGCTATTGACTAAGGATTTGCCCATAAATTGTGGTGACAGCCGTTTAAAATAATCTAGTGCTAGTTAACTTCTCTGGAATAGAAGATTATTTTACTTGTTTCATATAATTAAAAGATATTCTGTTAAATATCATTCAAAGCAAAGTAGAGCAAAGAGTATTCACGTTTGAGTAACTAGAAGAAGTATTTTTTTGTTACTTTTGTTACAATAACTTGATTTTATTTAGAGTATCTCTTAAATACTTTCTCCTAGAAACTCATTCATCGTGGTTCAAACCCTGCTTTCCATCTTTTGTACGCTCAAAAGTCATGAGCTCCTTCAGCACTCTGCTCTGTTGGATCTTTTGTTTGACCATCTCTAAATGGATTATTGTATTTTAATTTCCAGCCATTTCTGTGTTCGTTCATGTTCGTGATGAGAATGTACTCGCAGTGGTTAATTCTCCTTCCTCATTGTTCTGTTCATGTGTCACAGAGATGCACGGCTGCCCTATCACAGAACAGATATGGGTTACTTGCTACTGAGGGCAGAAAACCCTCACAGTTAACTTCCTGTTTTTGTCGCAGCGCTTTCACATGACACTGGAATCAATTGGTTCTATCCTTCTCTGTGACTGGCAGGGAAGCAGATGTTGATGGAAGTGATTAGTCAAGCAATGTATCACAAGAATCACGATACATTATTTTGATGTATTGTTATTTATTTCCCACTTACAATTTTGGTAATCAATTAATTGTTTAATGGGTTATCTGGTTATTTATTGTTGCACTACCATAAAGTTGTGGGACTTACAATACAAAATTGAAGAAACCATTTCGTATTCAGTTTCTGTGATGGGTCATGCTCAAACACACTATATCCTACATTTCCCACAATGCAACCCATAGCATCTTCCGTTAGAGCCTACACGTCTGGTTCAGTACACCCTTATGTGTCTATAAGTGCATTTACATTAAATATTTCACATGTCAACAATTCACTTCATAATATATAATTTAAGTATATGTTGCAATGTGTAGTATTTAGTTTTAGAATGGGTATATAGTAAAGCACATCCAATTATGGCCTGAATGTACCCATTTAATGACATTTAAATGCAATTGAGGCTTATCAATTGCAATAAAGAAACATGTTTTAGTTGCAGCCCTAATGCAATGTATCATTAGTGTTTGGCCTTAAATGTCCATGAATGTCAATTAAAAATGTTGCTGTTTTACCAGAAAAACTAATAAAAGCTAAACTCAAAGTGACCACAAGTTTATATATAATGGTGTATCTTGTTTACAGGAGTGTCTCATACATTAGCAGTAAGTCTTAGTTGACTCGTATACATCTGATGGTCACACTTAAGAAGCCAAAGCTAGAGAAAACAAATATGTTTGTGTGGATAAACAGCAACATGCAAACTTCTCCTTCCTTATTTGCATGCCTGTCCCATGAATAGGATCCACATTTTGGTTGTAGAGTGTTTGTATACATACAGTATGTTTTTTACCCTTCTGCAGGTATTTTGCACTAAGCTCACGGAGGCTGGAATCCCTCAGGATGCGATCACAGGGATTTTCTCCAACATCTCCTCCATCTACTGCTTCCATGACAAGTTCCTGCTGCCTGAGCTCAAGACACGCATCACTGGAGAATGGTGAGGAATAAACACCCGGCTGTTCAGCGGCTTTTCAAATAGCTGCAGTGTGACATCATACTAAAGATGGTTTGGCCCCCGTTTGTGGTCCGTTAGGCCGTTGGTGTTGGCTGTGAAACTCAGACAGCTTTTGGCACTGGCAGTGGAGAACTAGAACTAGAAGAACTAGAATTGGAGGATGACACCCTCTTTAATAGTCGCACATACATGTACACAGCACACACAGTGAAATGTGCCCTCTGCATTTAACCCATCCTGGGGGGGTTGACCGTAGCCTTGCTCAAGGGCATATTGTCAGGTTTTCAGTGGTGTCAGGTTGCTTGGTTATGTGATTTTGTGTGTGTCGGAGTTGCAGAATGAACACATTTTTTCTTCACAGTAGGCAGGAAATGTATCCCCAGTGTGTGTTATTGTGCCAACATCAGCCACCCTCGGTAGATAATGACTCCTCTAGAGAGGGCTGGGTGCTGGGAAACACCTGTCACATAATCATTTCCCTTACACTTGTTCTCAAACTCATTAGAATAGGCTGAGGTAGAAAGGCTTAAAAATGGGCACAGACAACCACACAGTAAGTCAGAAAAGTGCAGCTCAGGAAGAAGTTCATAAAAAATAATAATTTGTGGAATTCCCCAATAATGTTCTTGAGAAGATTAGTCTAGTTTGTATCACTCGTCATCATTTGTTTCTTGCTTCTGAAGAATGAAATCAATGCTTTCTGTCTCTTATCTGTGGTAATATAGTAACCCGTGATGACCTTGATATGTTTATCTGTGATTGTGAAATGTCAGGAGAAAAAATGCAATTGAATCAGCTAAAAATGTTTTACATAAACAAATGAACAAGTGATGTACTGTATAATATAATAGCCTTTAGATTACAATATTGTTCTTGTATGAGACAGCTCTGGTTTAACCTGTTTATTTATTTGTGTTTGCTGTAGGGACTCCAACCCTCGTATTGGAGACATCCTCCAGAAACTGGCTCCATTCATGAAGATGTACGGAGAATATGTGAAGAACTTTGACCGAGCCATGGAGCTGGTCAGCACCTGGACACAGCGGTCCTCACAGTTCAAGAGTGTAGTCCACAATATACAGGTAGGTGTCTGTGTTTGACTGTGTTGCCTCCTAACGTGATACCTACTCGCTTTTTGTTAACCCATTACCTGTATACTCTGATAAATAGTTTGAAATCCAGATTTATTTTCTTTTTTCGTTTCTAAATGAGAAGGTACCATCTCATAGCTCCATACTACTAAAACAGTTGTGATATTTTTCACAATTTGTCAGTTCAACTCTTTGTGTTGTGCTTGAAACAACAGAAACAGGATGTGTGTGGGAACCTGACGTTGCAGCACCACATGCTCGAGCCGGTCCAAAGGATTCCTCGCTACGAACTGTTGCTCAAAGACTACCTGAAGAAGCTGCCTGAGGACGCTCTGGACCGGAAAGACGCAGAGAGTGAGACATTAGACTGTTTTTACATGATGCACACACTGCTCTGTGAGAATGATTAACTGCAAGGTGCAGAGAAATCTTACAGCGTAGTTTTCTGTCTTCCCTTCAATTTCTTTTTTACCTCTGCTTCACCTTTGCCAGTGGAATTTGGATTTAATTCAAGCTTTAACTTGTCATTTGGTTTATCGTTATATAATGGGTGCGTGGCTGTCAAAAACCATTGGTTTGTGGTTTGATGCCCTCAGATTATTTATTTTTTGGCTGGAAACAGACAGCAAGGTTTGAAATGCACCGGCCTAAAATGTGCAAAAGCATTACATTTAAATGTTTAAGTGTATCTTTCTTCATTCACCGAGGAATAGGTTGCTATATATCAAACTGAAGAGCTAGTGTCTGAACTTTGTTGAGTGCTGCCATTTAGCCAACATGATTCAATAATAGGAGGTGGCATGAACACAAAAAGGTCAATGAAAAGACCTGAAGCAATGCAGATTCACATTCCAGAAAGCGCAGCTGAGGCGAAGATACGTCAACTTGAGTTGATAATGCGCTAATGAACATGAGTGCTTATCCTGGGTGATATATCTCCGTGACGGACGAGGAGAAGGAGTAGAACATATTGCATCAGGAGTAAAGCTCCTGGTAATCTTAAAAATTATCTGTTTGAACTGAAACGGACACTTTTACCCAGCTGTGAACAGTGGTGCTTAGTGGCCGAACAACACAAACGGCAAAACTACTCCAGGTAAAGATGGATCACTTCATATGTGAACACATCTTGATTAACAATGCTGACCCTCTGTGGATATCGCTCCTTGCGGCTCCATGTTTACACAAACCTTGTTAAGATCTCAGTAGATTAGATTAAGCCTACAAGAGTCATTGTTTCCATGATTTTCATTTTGGAAATTGTAAAGAATTGATCTACATTATATCATTACACACCCAATAACTATAAATCACGTGTTTCAACTGAGCTAGAAATTATGTTCGGTTCCAGAAACTGTCAATCTTAAAACTGCAACTTTCAAATTGTGCTTTTGCACATAGTATTTGTACTGTTGAATTATCACAACAAGAATCAATGTGAAATATATAATAATAATATATCTGTACTTTTGATAAAAGTAGTTCCGCCTGAGTATTGCCTCATTAGGATAACAGGATCCTTTCATCTATCCTGAGGATGATGTCGGGTTGTGTGTAGTTTCACATACTGCCTTCTTGTAGAGACAAATTACACACTGACGTGAAGTGTGTGTCTCTCTTTTTGCCTTCAAATTCCATTTTCCACGATCTGTTGTCCTCCCTGTGTTTCCATTTACCTGAGCATTAACATTCGCCGCACAGTGCAGGGCTTTTCTCTTGTCCACTCCGCGCTGTAAAGCAGTTCATCACTGTTGTTCTTGCCCCATTTCCCCCAGCAGTGTGTCACTTCTGTTTGTGTAGGCCATGATTAAGATGGCTGACTCAGGTGCTCACAAGGCTTTCTGCTGGCTGCAAGCCAACCTGCTGCATGCAGTGTGTTTAATGTTAGGACAGTGATGTTAAGCCTCTGATCCAGTTTCATTTATAATACAGCTCGTGTGACATCTTATTTTTCAGAGAGCAACAAACCCATTACTTATCTGTATACAAGAGTGAGACATTGATTAATGGTACAGTTAGATTTGGTTTTACTCAAACATATGATGTTATTGTTGAATGTATGCTAACATCACATATGTGCATGCTTATTACAGAGGCGCTGGAGCTCATCTCTACTGCAGCGAACCATTCCAATGCAGCAATCAGGAAAATGGTAAGACTTTGAGACTTCACCTCAGTTTCTTTTCTGTTGTCATCTCTTTATTTCACTGTGTCATTGCACTTTATACAAAAACAACTAATGTCTTACTCAATGAAAGAGTTGCTGATGCTGTACTGCGAGTCAGCAACATTGCAAGTGTTCGTCTGGGGGAGTGAACAAGTTGAATTAGTACAGACAGGAAGTTGCCGTTTCCTGCCTCAAGTTTCACAGCTTGCGGAAGCCTGAGTGACTTCTAAACACTCATCCTCTTCATCTATATCCTCTGTCTGGCAATTCTACTCGTATTTCTCACATCCTTGAAACAACTCAAGCAGACAAAGTGTTTTTGAATCAATAAAGATATGTAATACCTGCTTTCCAGCGTTGAAGTCTTGGCTGATAGGAAAATAACCCCCTCTGGTGGAGTTTGGATAATACCTCCACTCTTAAGTGTCTTCTTGCCTTTTCTATTTCTGCAATTCTTCATCCTTCTGTTGCATCGTGTTTTCAGGAGAAAATGCACAAGCTGCTGGAGGTTTACGAAAGGCTTGGAGGAGAAGAGGACATTGTTAACCCGGCAAATGAACTCATCAAAGAAGGTCATATGAAAAAGATGTCAGCCAAAAACGGAACAGCACAAGACAGATACCTCTACTTGGTGAGAGCACTGAAGTGTTACATCTGAAAAGCAATAGGATGTGTTTGTGAACATTTAAGATGAACTTTTATTAATCCCTCATGGGGAAATTATTTCTCTGCATTTGACCCATCCTAGTGTTAGGAGCAGTGTGCTGCCATTTTGAACGGCGCCCGGGGAGCAATGTGTGAACATCTCATCAATTTCAGTTTTTCTGTCTCTGATGTAGTTCAACAATATGGTGCTCTACTGCGTGCCTAAACTCAGACTGATGGGACAGAAGTTCAGTGTCAGGGAGAGGATCGACATCGCTGGCATGGAGGTGCAGTTCTGCTTACTTAAAGTGCTTCTGTTTTCTACTGTGGCCTTTTATTTATCCTGGCGACTACAAATCCAATTTCCTCTGTTGTGTTGACCTCAGGTCCAGGAGAACGTGAAGCAGAACCTTCCTCACACATTCGCCATTATCGGCAAGCAGCGTTCACTGGAGCTGCAAGCCAGGTAAGGTCATAAAGTAACTTCCAGAGACAAAATAAAACACTCTGAAATATTAACAGTTGCTCTTACTATATAGATGCTGTTTATTCCCAAAACCCCAAATATGCAGTATTACATAAATAATTATAATTCAAATATTATGTTAAAATCATATTAATAAGTGAAGTTAACTATATAAATTGTGAAATGATTTAAATAATTAATAAAACGAGTTGTTTTTTATGAACCAGTTTGCTCACTTGGTAGCCATATTTACACATACCATATGACATATTAGCTTGTTAGCTAATTGTAGCTCTTACAAACTAGCTGCTGCTGTAAATAAATAACTTATTTATCTTCTATTACAACAAGATGCTACCTTCTCAAACCAGTGAACTAAACTGGTTTGGGTTTACGATTATGTATATCATTACTCAGCCAGCACTAATTGAGGTTATTATTTGAGTAGTCTAAGCTATTTAATTGTTGCTTTGTGTGGTTTTCATGTTAAAATAATGTAATCTCATGATTTGTTTTACAGGACGGCTGAGGAGAAGGAAGATTGGATTCAGGCAAGGATCACACACATGCTTTCATAGATATAGAAATACAGCCATGCACATTATACCCACAAGGTTTCTATCTCTTATGAACATGCAACAGATTGGTAGTTATTCTTTACTAGAGAATAGAATTAGCAAATATATCCTTCTCACGCTCTTTCAGTTTGGGAATTATATTCTCTGATAAATCCCCTCATTATTGCTCATTTAGCTCATTACAGCAGAGCAAAGCTGATTAAAACATTGTGCCGGAGAGAAGAGGGGGTGGGCGTGTTGCAGGGGAGGTTTTCAAGGTTTTACGCCTGTTTGAGTCTGCGTGTAAGCATGAGAACAACTGAAACCTACATGGGGGGCTGTCAGAAAACGCATGGACAGTGGCATGTAAACTTGAAAGATTTTGGAGATAGTAAAAACATAAATAAAACAAGGTTACATATGATAAAAAAACGTTAAGATCATGCTATAAGTCTTTAATAATAAGCAAACCTTTCCCCTTCGTCTCATATAAAATACAAAGAAAAGAAATGCATTCAAATGGTGATGTGTCTGATTAATAATCTTTCTCTTCCTTTTGTATTCCCCTCACTTTCCTTTCCTCCTCCTCTGGCTCTCTAAATCTCTTCTGACTCTCAGGTGATCCTTGCCACTATCGAACGGCACAAACAAAACAGCGAAACATTCAACAAAGCTTTCAACAGCTCCTTCTCCCGGGAAGATGACCACCCCCCCGAGTCACCGGTCAGTCTCACTCTCCGTAAATCAATGAGTTAATTGATCACTCAATTAGTGGGTCATCCTGTGCAATGACTCAGACGAGACTAGTGCTACGCCAAACACATTTGTCATAGTCTGGTCTTTGTCTTTCTGAACAGCTCTCCCATCTATGGATGTATCATACACACACATCACACACACATAAAGAAGCTCTTTCTTCCATCACTCACACATAGTGTCTGTGAGGCTCCTCTCCCAGAACTCTTCTCTCATGACCTAATAGGGAAAGCCCAAGTCAAAGTGTATACACAACTCTTATGGACCTGCTTGTGACCCACTTTGGGCCTGCTGGGCTGGACGCTTGCCAAATGTAACTTGACACAACACAGAGGAAGTGATTCACAAGGGCGAGACTGGCACCTAGTGGTGGAGATGTTTGACTGCAGGCAAAATCAGCTCGTGCTCAATATTTAGTTATAATGACATTATTATAACTTTTTATTGAATAACTCCTTTTGTCCATACATGTGCTTTGTTCTCCAAAATTCAACAATTATTTTCTACATCATATATCATCAATTGGGCAGATACCATGCTATAATGTAAGCATCTCTATAAACACAACAATAAAAATGAGTTTTATACTTGAAAATAAAGAGCAATAATAAGAAGAACAACAAAAAGAACAGAAAAAATATTGAAATGTTTTTTATTTCTCTGCAGGGTCCCTGGAGCAACACGTCCATTGACTCAGACGGTGAAAGACTGCACGAAAGGGTAAGATATGATATACTGTACTTAAATTACTAACGATTCTTGTGGTTTGCTAATGGGGAACAGGTTTTAATACTTTGTTAGTGCTTAAAACTTAAGTGAATCCACCTTTGTGGTTTAATCATTTGTGTGTACAGACTTTAAAGTGAAACTGAAAGTTTGAAACGGTTACAGTGCATCTGTTCTTTATCAAAGCTAACCCTCCTCTTTAAAGGTGGGGTAGGTAATTTTGAGAAACCGGCTCGAGATACACTTTTAGTTATATTCCATGGAATGCTCTTAACATCCCGATAGCAATGAATATATTAAGTGCTTTGACAAAAAATCCATTAAATAAATGTCATCTGTGGAAGCCGTAGTATTGTAGAAAGCACGACCAATCATTTTAGCCGGCCCGGCTAAAATAACTGGATGGCCTACCTGCCTGTCAGCCTTCCATCGGGGCACAAACTTATCTCGTGCCCTCATTGGTCATGTGCGCGTTCGTGTGTGTTGGAGAGGGGCTCTGTAAGGAAGTGGCAGATTTTTTTCCGGATGTGTATTTTCAAATTTTAGTGCACTCGAGCTGGTTTCTCCAAAATTACCTACCCCACCTTTAATAAAACTATTTGTTAGAGAAATGGGACTTAATACTTGTCCTCATTAACCAGTCTGCTGCAAATGGACATAAAGGGTTTTATGAGGGGTGAATTTCACTCCTCATCACATTATACATTTATAATAATCAATCTGACAGCCTGGGCTGCTGTGGAAACCTCCACCTGACCTCCATTTTAGTTGTCTATATCTGTGTCTTTGTTATAAGAAAGGAGAAATGGAAGACAGGCAGCCAGACTAACAAAGAGTGACGCAGGGCGAGCCGTAGACATTCCTTCAGTTGTTCTAAAACTAAACAGACTGAAGACCTTGACACATGACTCCTGTGTTTTTTTTTGTATTTCCAGAAGAGTTCCAGAAAAAAGGAGAAAGAGAAGCAAACGTGTAAAGGCTGCAACGAGAGCTTCAATTTCACCAAGCGTAAACACCACTGCAAGTCCTGCGGAGCGGTGAGCACAGACGGGACAGAATACATCGGGGAATAAGTGGAACCTCTTTCAGGCAATTAACTGTTAACAATAACGTCTCTCTCCTCTCTCTGTCCTTCTGCAGGCCATCTGTGCAAAGTGTTCAAAGACCTTGGACAACAAAACAAGCCGAGTGTGTCCAGAGTGTTTTGAAGCCAGCCTCAGCCTGGAGACTCTAGGTGTTAGTGAGCAGAAAAAGAAAGCAGCACCTGAGGTGAGACACATATGCTGGACCTGAGAACACAAACGCACTGGAAAATATTTAGAAGCATGTGCATAATGGATTTTAGATTCATGCCAATCCAATCATATCCAGCTCTCCCAGAATACCAAAATTCAATGTCAAACAGACGGCACTGCTGGCAACAAAAAGAGAGAATAGCAGTTAACTTATTCAGTCCATACACTCCCTTTACTGAATACCAAGTCAATGTGTTGTCTGAAATCATTGCACAGACACATAAAAACACCCATTATACCCATGCTTTACTGTGCATGTGAATTTATGAATCAACACAAATGTACATTGAAAGATCCATGTATAAACAAATCCATCTGTATCAGAGTAACACAATAATGAGATTTCAGCTTATCAAGGACTAGTCGTCTCCTCCGACTCCACATTTGTTATGCTTCAAAAGTCTTCTCTAGTTATACTCAAAATCTGAGAACTGTCCTTTAAATATATATTGTTGTGATTGATTCTGTCACGTCTTTCTGGCTGTTGTCTCAATGACAAGATCCCCAAAAAAACAAGTGAGATCACTCACCACATGGGGGCGCTGTAAGCTGCACAAGGAATAGAAAAGGGGCAGCATGAGCTCGAACAACTGTCTATGTTCAAATCTCACTGTGTCCTATATTGTCTTTACGTAATGGTGTACAGCGTTAGATCTGCGCTGTCTGCTGCTCATCACGTTCAAAATCCCAATCAGTCATCTTTGATTTTAAATACACGCCTATTTAAATTAATTAGAAAACAATATTTATTGTTAGTGTTTTATAAACAATATATAACAGTTTTTCCTTATCTTTTTTTAGCGACAGATATCTCTCACAGGGGACAACTGCCTGCTCTGTGGCCACCTTCAGTTGCAGGAAAAAGGGAAGAGCTGGTCCAAAGTGTGGGTGGCTGTCACTAAGGCTGAGCCACTGGTGCTGTACTTACAGAGCAGTGGACAGGTAAGCGTTCAACACACACACACACACACACACACACACACACACACACACACACACACACACACACACACACACACACACACACACACACACACACACACACACACACACACATATATATACATCTGGAGGTATGATAAACTAGCTGTTAATTCAAAAATATTCCATCTTTTTGTCACATTTAAGGATTATGCAGTATACTTGAACTATTCTGTATGTTTTCATTATTTTAGTCTCAATACAATACATAGATCAAACCAAATGTGGTTAGCACTGTACAAATAAAGGACAATACTCTTTACAAACAAGATCCCCCACATGTTATCTCTTGTAAATCCGCTGATTTAATTGTTACAGCGCTCTGGATATATATCTATATGTCCTGCCCACTTTTATACAGTGCTCCCTAAGCATATCAGTGAGCATGTGTAGCTCAGATCTATCCAATCATGCCTGTGTAAACTGTCTGTAGATCAGTGCTGGGAGGATTTAGTGACTTGGAATGTGACCTTAGGTGTAGCTGTCTGTGACATTGCTCCACTGTCTAAGGTTTAAGTTTGCATTGTCCAGAAGAAGCAACACTTTGAATTTCAAGTAGTTCCTTGAAATCTTGGCCTTGACTGTAGCAGTAAATCTACTCAGAACATCCCAAGGATATGCTTTCCAAAGCAATCATGTTTGGAAAGCTTTTTGCTAAAGACTCTGATTCTCTGTCATTCACAGCGGATGGCACAGAAGGGAAGTCAGCCTGTTAAAGCCTCCCTCGGTTTCATTTCCAAGACTAATATCCCAATCCCAACGCATGCCATTCCAAAGATTAGGATTAATGCGAGTTGGACGAGCATTTTCTGTTTATACAGAAAGAAAGAGGGGGAAGGGAGAGAGGAGGGCTTTATTATACATGCCTGGTGGAAAATATTCTCCTGCAACTGAGGAGACAAGCTGTCACTTGCTATATTTAGAGTATGTGTCCTCACTTTTTAAAGGTGAACCCAATTTTAAATACTGCCAGATCTCATCTCATTTTACTAATTTCTGCAGGACTCCAAGGGGGCGAGAGTGGTGCCTCTCCCTGGGTTCGATGTGAGTGTGATGCCGCCATCGGGAAGTGAGAAGGCAGAGATCAAACACGCTTTCCGGCTCTGTCACACCCAGCAAACTTTGCTCTTAAGTGCCCAGGATCCAGAACTTCAGACCAAGTGGGTAGACGTCCTCTCAAGAGCTGCCCGCGGAGAAACACCCACGGACGCATCTACGAGCCAGACTGAAAACAGGAAGAGCCAGTAGTGGCCGTGTTGTAGCCACAGGACTCGCTGCCCCTCCCTCCCTCCCTCTCCTGTGTATAGAGCACACATTACTTGAATTCACTTTACCTTGGCACTTTTATGTTTAGTTTTGTGTTCTTCCCTTTTGAAAGGACCACTCAATCCTTCATATGCCACTTCAATCTACTCCTCGTGACCACACAGCTACGTCCTGTTCGCTCTTCATCTTCCTGTCCCCCTCGAACACACAGAGAAACAAGAGCTATGCTATCATGCCACCAACTCCACTGTATGCATGTGTGGTTGGGATGTATTAGTGATTTTAAAAGCCAGAGAAGACTAAATGTTTTATTTGTAATATAGCTGAAGAACGTTCCCGTATGCTTTTTTTTTTTTTTTTTTTAAAGATGAAGTTTGTTGTACATTATGCGACTGTGTTGTGAAGCATTAAATCTTGTGTGTGTGTGTGTGTGTGTGTGTGTGTGTGTGTGTGTGTGTGTGTGTGTGTGTGTGTGTGTGTGTGTGTGTGTGTGTGTGTGTGTGTGTGTGTGTGTGTGTGTGTGTGTGTGTGTGTGTGTGTGTGTGTGTGTGTGTGTGTGTGTGTGTGTGTGTGTGTGTGTGTGTGTGTGTGTGTGTGTGTGTGTGTGTGTGTGTCCTGCTGTGTTTATTAAGTATTGAATGCTAGTTTAAGAAACCTGCAACCACCTCTCTGTTCTCTTCAGGACACAGTGGCAGTTCAGTGGGTATTGTACAGTATGTATACTATAGTGCGATGTAAGGAAACAAAGAATACAAAAGAAGACATTTTAACTTAAAAATAAAGAGATGTGTACGCTTGTGGCTGGCCACCTGATGCTCCCACTGACAGTTCCCTTCTTACAGACTCTCCATACTTCTCTCACAATAACTCCCTCTGAGACCTTTAATCTGAGTCTGATCCACAACATTTCCCCTCGTTCAGGAGTGTGACTTCTCCAGATGAGAGTACACAGCCAGAATGGGATGAAGTGGCCTCAATTCTGACCCTTTCCTGCCGGTTCAGACCCTTAATATCCCCACGTGTACACATGCTTAATAAATCATATCCATATATTTCTCTCTCTTTCTTAGCATAGCAATTGTCTGCCTGCTTTTCTCCCTTTGGTGATGTGATGGAAACCAAGTACTGTACTGTAAAACTGTTGATTCTGCCTTGCCTCCCCGAACCCTGCTCCCTTCAGCCACCAGCCTTTAAGCAAAAGTAGCAAAAAACCTTCTCATTGGATCTCTTTGTGCATGTGAACTCACTCATATTTATGTACCGTGCTCTGAAATCTTGCCCCGAAATCTTGCCCCTTGCCCTCCTTTTTACGCTCCAGATCTCATTCTTGTCGTACTGTAAGTGAGCAGCAGTGAGTGTTTTTAACGATTGTGCACAGTGGAATAGCAGTCAAGCATATCATCAATAAACAGAAGTTGTGATCCATTAAGTACCACGCTGTCGAACAAGATCTTCATGTGTCTTTTCTTTCTGTCCGCAAGTATGTATTTCTTTGTCTTTTATGAACACACAGGAGTCCACACACCTCGGACATTAGGCTTGCTCTTTCTCCAAGAGGAAGGGTAAGACTAATATCTTTGATAGTTAATTCCTTACTTGTTCTCCAAGAGTAAAGGAACCCCTGTCACAAACATACATGAATTGATGTTCATTGACTCCAGCCACTGAACTCACACACAAAACAGCATATGAAATAATGTTGGCGGATATTTGACTTAATATGCTGATGGGATGTAAGAGGATTAATGCACATGTGGTACAATGTATGTGTGGAAATGAGTGTCTGTGGCAAGCAAGTGTGTCATCCAGGTTACTGTACTGTCGTTTTAGTCTCTTCTTTTTAAATTCATGTTCACTTCCAGTTTTTAATACAGTATTGTTCCTGACTTCCTCTCTGTACTTTGCACTGTAGGCTTATATCAGAGGGAAAAACTGAAAAGTTCACTTAATTAACCGACTAAGAGCGTGCAGCCATGCTAGCCGCCCTGTGAGCTGTACTTGAGCAAAGTGGTGCTTTGAAATACATGTTAACATCAACATGGACATGCTAACATGCTGGTGTTGAACAGTTGTGTGTATCCTGATGACAATTCAGTCTGGATCAAACTGAAGGACTCACCAATGAGCAAAAATGCCTTCCCTAAAGCTAAGCAACAATTTCAGTTTAGATTACATAGTGTTCCACCTCCCTGTTAATTGTTTTCATGCCCTTTGTTTTCATTGCATGCTTGTTAGCTGTGATTCACTTGCTTTTGCTTGTTGGAATGTATTAAATAACACAGCTGAACAGAATATATGTATCGATACTGTGGGAACAATATTCAATTACATTGTGCATTTTTTGAAGAAACGCATTACCCTTCTGTTGGCAGAAGTATCGCTGTCCCCATAAGCACAACCCTGAAGCTTCTATATACAGATGTCTTCATGGTCATCTAATTATTGCTGTTTCTATCTGATGTCAGAAGATAATGTGTATATTGATACAGTATATCTGATGCTTTTAATCAGGTCCCTATAAAGAAATGTGCTGTTCAGATATTTTAACCAATATAATTATCAACTTAAAATAATAGTCTTTCCGATAGCCTATGCTAGTTTGTGCTGGACGATGCTGTGTGTGTGTGTGTGTTTGCACAGTATTTTCAGTGTGCAGTGATTGCATACTCCAAACTCTGTATTTATGCAGCCCCTCAAAAGGGAGAACAATTCCAAACTGAGGGCGATATAGATTATAGGAAAATGGGATTAGCCGAAAGGGTGCAGTCCTTGAAATACTGCTGATTTCAACTCTCAGATATGCGAGTGTGTACATAAAAGTAGGTGTGGACAGGGTGTATTGTTGCTGCCTTGAGTCCATTTTTATACATCTTGATTTAATTCAGTTCCATCCTCCCTCCCTTTGTTTAGTCTCTTTTTCTCTATCACGCTTGTTTTTGCAGTTCTTGTGGGCAGCAACGTATTGATGTACATTTAAAGGGAAAAGGAGAGACGACAGCTATTGATAGGCTGTATGAACTGTAACTTTTTTATTTAGCAAGTCAACACAAAGTGTCAAAATGAGGAATAGAAAGGCATGGCGTCTCTGTAGATCTGGTCGCTCTGGTGCAATCTGCTGACTGCCTCCTTCTGTCATTTCACATGCTGTACATCCAGAACCGAGTACAGCAGGACGGGGACCACGCTGAGATAAGCTTTCATCGTCTCCCCAGAGGCCTCTCCTTGAAAGCTCTTAGAAAAGTGTTGTTGTTTTACTTTACAACTAATCTTTTACTCTTTTCTTTGAAAGTATATCAAACAGCCCTTTTCTTAAGAACAGAGTGTGAGGTTAGGTGCACTAACATCCTGAGCTTGTGGCAGGAAGTCTTATTTCTTCCTGTGTGCAGTGCACCTCATCACCTCTCTCTTTCTTGCTTTCACTTCTTTGCAAGTAACGGCTGATTCTACAAAGGTTTCATTGTAACTGTAATGTCGAGTTGACTCCATCAGGGGCCTCAAGGCGGCCTTTAACAACTCTTTTCATCAACAGCTAGGGTTAAGTCTAATAATGATGTACCATGCATGTTCACATCATGTATAGGCTACTGTGCATTACTTAAAGGTGGAGTAGGTAAGTTTCAGAAACCGGCTCGAGATACACTTTTTGCTATATTCCATGGAATGCTCTTAACATCCCGATAGCAATGAATATCTTAAGTGCTTTGACAAAAAATCCATTAAAAAAATGTCATCTGTAGAAGCCGTGGCCTACCTGCCTGTCAGCCTTCCATCGGGGCACAAACTTATCTCGTGCCCTCATTGGTCATGTGCGCGTTTGTGTGTGTTGGAGGAGGGGCTCTGTAAGGAAGTGGCAGATTTTCTCCGGTTGTGTATTTTCAAATTCTAGCGATCTCGAGCCGGTTTCTCAAACTTACCTACCCCACCTTTAATACCATTTTTCAAATATTTTATTTTTTAACATTTTGGACAAAATAGCCAATTGTACATCGAGGTGCCCAGATGTCCCTAGTGCCCACCTATCCGATTTGAACATGCTGATGTACAATGTGATGTAGTAGCCTAATGCAGGTGTAAGACCATTGTGTTTGTATTGTGTTATAGGTATGCATAGTTTTCTATGCATTTTGACCCCCAAAACCATTTTTGAACCCTAGGGGCTGGCTCCCCCAAAAGAATTAAATAACATAACCCTAACCCTAAAACCAAAATAAAGTAACAAAAACTAAATCCGCCAGAAACCCGAAAATCTTCGCGAGCACGCGCGCGGGGGACACATGCATGTATCCCGTTTCTCCATTTCTGGAAGTTGGCAACCCTATCAACAGCCCACACCTCTTTGAATAGAGCACAACATGCAGGGTTGGTTGAACTGAGACATTATTGTCAGCAGAAAAGGTATTACAGAACAGTAGGTGAACCAAAGCAAAGCTGAACATTTGAAATGATTATGTTTGTTCAGGGCTTCAGGTTGTTGTCACGATGTTGTGAGGCTTGTTCCTCTCCCACGACAGCTGAGGGGAATGGTTTTAATGGGAAAGCTGTCGTATGGCACTGGAGCGTAAGCCTCTTACCAGCTGTTTGTGTTTGTGTGTGTGAGTGTGTATGCATGTCTGGCCTAGAAACATTTGCATTTTGCTTCCCTGAATCGACCTATTATGGGAAAGTGGGATGAACAAACTCTTGTCTTTCACAAACAGTGCCTCTCTGTACTTTTCAGACACTCAAGCTGTGTCTTTGGTTGAATGCCATGTAACATTTTGATTTATGATGCTAACCATTGATTGATTGACATGTAATTTGGAACAGACATTCTCTGTCCCTTGAGGATGATTCATAATCACTTTGCTGCAACCCTGACTTTTTATGAAGTGCCGGCAACACCTCTACAACTATGACTGAATACCCATTAACCTCCACTGTACTCTGAGATTATTGTCAAGAGCAGCAGTTTGGCATGCTGACAAAAGCCTGTTAGCATTCAGCTCAAAGCACAGCTTTAGCCCAGGGCACTGGTTCCCATTCAAGTGGGTCAGAGCCCCCAGGGGTTTACAAGGTAAATCGTAGGAGTTGCAAGATTAATGAACAAAATAAGAAAAAGGAACAAGGAAATATTTGACCATGGACTCAATTTACCAAAATAACCTGAACCATATATTTACTAGCAATTTTACTAGTTTTTACTTTAGTGTTTAATTTGACTTCAAACAACCTGATTTTGTAAAAATAATGGGTAGTCTTCCAGTCCCCTAAATCTAGAGAGCAAATGTGGAAAAGAGATCTTTGTAATACTTTAAAAGGGTCATAAGCTAAAAACGTTATAAACCACCGGCATAAGGACACTGAAAAGATAAAACTGCAGGAACATTGTCCCCATTTGATTTTTTTAGTATTGTAAAGCACAAAGTCAAAAGTCAAAACTACTCTTTCTCTAAGTGTTATTGAAACATAGATGGCCCGTAAGCTCAGTCAAGCAAGTAAGCTGAGCGAATGAGGTAATAAAAGTTAGGTTTTTGACACATTGATACTGAATGAACACAGTGACATTTCAAGGTCAGGAAAAGTACATTCATCATTATCTCTGAGCTAGCACAGGAAAATACACAGTGTGACAGTTACAATGAAGGCTCGATAATCAGCTCACAGCATATAGGTGTAAGCAGGAGTAAAGTGCTATTTTTACAGGTGGTGTGGGGACCTCACATAGGGGGGTCCGGGGGCAAGCTCCCCCGGGAAGATTTATTTTTAAATATTGAAGTTAAATGCATCAATCTGGTGCACTTTGAGAGCAAAATGAGGAGATCTATGGATACATCTCTCAATATCCATTTGAAATAGAACTGTAAACAGATTTACTTTTTCTTTATGGATATTTTACAAATCACCCTTTTAAACTTTATTCTTGTTTTACTGTCATATAGTATTTCATAGCTGTTTTTCATTTATTCTCTTATTTTTTTATAACTATAATGATCATATAAATGTGTGCCTCGGAAATAATTGTTTACATTAATGGTGACCCAAACGTTTGAGACCCACTGAGAGAGTCCTTTAGCTCACTGAGTCTCTCAGTCTGACTGGAGAGGACTCTCCTCCACTTTGTTGTTGAAAAAACTCCTTATATCCGTTAGCCTATCTCTCTAGCACCAGAAGCTAACAGCAACGATCTCCGGTACCGGTGCGCTCTCTCTCTCTCTCTCTCGCTCGCTCGCGCACACAAAATGGCTCGTTCCACACACACACAGAGCCGAGCTTTAATGAAACACAGAGACCCAGACGTAATAGTACTGTACTGCATCATATTATTTTCGAATCAATAATTTTTCAAAATATGATCTTTTTTTTTTTTTATAACCATTTTTCCTCCTGGTCTCTCGCGCCCCTGCTGGCATGCCTCTGCGCCCCCATGGGGGAATTATGAGGCAAGTCTAGCTGTACTTTATAGATTAAAGTAATCAAAACGCCCTTTTTTAACCAGTATGGCTCAAATAGCAAATCTTTCCTCCATTTTATTTCAGTACTTCACTTTGGGTTCCTTTTCCAGATTACTATTCACCCTTGCTTGAAAACACAATGCACTAGATAATCCGGTGTCATACACACTATACACTGTAGTCATAGTGAGTTGCATCATGCTGCCTTTAGCCGTCATGTCTGCAGCAACAGCCTCACACGAATGCAATGAAGCAAGTCCACACTTCTCCATTCCTGTAAAGGAAGTGGCTGCGGCTGTTGTTTTTTTACCACTTCGTGTTTTGGCCTCTTGCACTCTACATCAGATGGTGGTTTGGCCCCCGCCCCTGTTTCATAGCCAGGGTGCGGTTAATGTAAAGTTAAGCAAGCATTCGTAATCATTGTTCTTGGTTAGATCTGAACACATCACATCTCAACGTCTATGCTGAAACACATCTCTACCAGACGCTCTGGGGGAAACGTCCTACATTTAATACAGAGTCTGAAGATACATGGTGGAGATTTACTAGATGAAGATGAATTGCTGGAATAGTAATAATAAATCACCAGAGACTACATCATTCACCTCTTTGTCTCATTTACAGCATAGTGGAGGTGGCTAGACATTTTTTTATTTCATTCAGATCAAAGCCTTAGAGACAGTTGGCCATCCTATCATTTTATGCTAATCTGAAACCGTTAAGCTAGGTTTGATGATGACAATTTGAGGTCTATTTAAGTGAATGAGCAGAATGTCCTCAGAAGCGATACGGTTTCATTAGCTCTCCCCAAATACTTTACATCTTCCCATAAGCAGCTCATTGTTTCATGGAATAATAGAGTTTTTCGCCATTAATTCCCAATAAAACGTAATATCGAAATAATGATTTAGTTTCACACCTGTTTTTGCTCTGACAGATATGGAAATGAGAGTAAACATGCACGCACTTGCACTCCTATTTCATTAAACTGCAGCCAAAATGAGTACATCTAATGATGAAAACATTATCCATAACCGAACATTCTCTACTCTGGGCCATTGAACAAATGATGTTGTAAAACACCAGACCTGAATGTGTCATTATACAGAACATCTAACATCTCATCAGCTTGGAACATTGTGAAAGGCAGCATGAAGTGAAAGAACTAAGGTGCCAGTAGCATAATAAGTCAAGTGAGATGCAGCTAAGGAAAGTCTTAATGTTCACAAATATAACCTACAAAGAAACTGTAAATCTAAGATACACAAATAAAGTTATAATAGAGCCGCATTTGGTCACTACTGCAGCGTTACTGCATTGGTATGAAGAGGTTTTAATACAATCTGGAACCGGAGACATTTCTCAACTTGTGCTCACATAATGTATTGTTTGCTGAGGTCCTGTTCCTCCCTTGTCCGTAATAATAAGGTGTATGGATGAACGCACAGAGAGACACTCTTGAGATAAGCATGCGGATGAGCTACACACTGGAGTCACTAGACCTTGGCAGCCCTGTCAGATCTCTATTTTCTCTGTCATCAAACCTTGTCTCTTTTCTTTTTCCGGTGTCGCTACTTCACAAAACAGCTTATCTGTATTTGCAGCAGCACATTCCCTAAACTCAGAATGTTTTCACAATGTCTCTCTTCCCTTAGTTGTTCCTCCTCCTATATGTTCAGGCCTAGCTCACTCTCTTTTCTCTCCTGTTTTCTCTCATCCTGCTACACTTCAGACTCTCTCATCTTTGATTTGTTTTCTTCAGCACCGTCGGGACGCCCTGCTGTTAGCTCTCGGTCAATACCTCAGCGGGAATCATCCCAGGTCGCCCCAGCTCTATTAACACTGCTTGGCACACATGGATGTCTTAACACTTTAGAAACCTGCAGGGTAGCTGTGACACAAAGAAACGGTTGCAATTCCGTATGTTATTTGCTAATGTTACCCTTTTTCCTCTATCTATTTCTCTTCGTCTGTGATGACAGGGGAGGTGAATGATCTGAGCGTCGGGGTGGAGGGCTGTTCGGAGGAGGTATTTATTTGGGGTTGAAATGTAGGTCAAATCAAATCAAGTTTTATTTATATAGCACATTTATAAACGATTTTTAGTTGAGCCAAAGTGCTGTACATATAATAAAATTAGCCTACAGTAGAGACACTTGGGAGAGAAAAAATGGGAGAAACCTCAGGGAGAGCAACAGAGGAGGGATCCCTCTCCCAGGACGGACAGACGTGCAATTGATGCCGTGTATAAATCGAAGAGATAATACATTTTACAGCATGTAGACCGAATGTTAGGAAATGCATGTGTCTGTAATAAGAAGATGAATCCACGAGGATGTCAGCTACAATCCTGAGGAAGCCATCAGGGAAGCAGCATGACGAGACCCAAGGCAGGATCGCAGAGACAGGTTCAGCCACGACCCGAAGTCCACGACTTAATCCAGAACTCAGGATAGAGGATCCAAGACACTACAGCAAGAGGTCAACCACTTTGGTCTAGAGTCTAGACTGAAGTGTTTCAACAGCTATAGCCTTTTGGATGACATGCTACATTTAATGGAAGCCATCCCAGATGATGAATCTTACTGACTTTAGTGATCCAACTCTTTTCTCTTGCTCCAAAATGAGGTTGTCAAGTTGAGTGAATATTCCTGTAACTGTTGGATGTCCTTGTCAAGATGAATTGTAACAACTTTTTTGACTTTGCCCAATACTATTACGATCAAATACAGGCAAAACTAAGGATATTAAAAGGTTAGCTTGCATGCAAAACTAGGACTGTCACCGTGGCAAACACAGTCAAATCATCAGTTTCACCACTAAATGTTTGTGCTCACATTTAAGTAAATATTATGCATTTGTGTGATGGAAAACAATCACAAGGTTGTCATTCAATCTGCCTCACTAAACAAATCCCTTACCAAAAAAGTATATAACTGACTTCATTTCTCCTCCCAGCACCACCACAGCAATACTGTCCCTCGTCTTCTGTGGTGTATGAGCTATGCCTTGCAAGCTGTGCACGTCTGAGGTAGCACTGACGCAAATAAATGCTGGATCAACTCAATTTCCTCCTAAAGTCTCATTCTTCTCACCTGCCATCCGTTTCCCATCTCCTCTCTCTTTCATTCCGCGCTCTCTCCCAGCAAGTGTCTGAAGGTTCAGATTTATGAAGCAGCCCGTTTGCTGGCAGCCACAATCCAGCCGAAGCAAGTGATTTGTTCAGAGATTACTGACAGAGGAGACAGAGATAGGAGTGTTAATAATGTTATTCACAAATCACCGTGTGTGTGTGTGTGTGTGTGTGTGTGTGTGTGTGTGTGTGTGTGTGTGTGTGTGTGTGTGTGTGTGTGTGTGTGTGTGTGTGTGTGTGTGTGTGTGTGTGTGTGTGTGTGTGTGTGTGTGTGTGTGTGTGTGTGTGTGTGTGTGTGTGTGTGTGTGTGTGTGTGCATGCGAGAGAAAAATAGGTTTCATTTCATAAGTAGTCTCTACTTTCCTTAACAAGGGTATTCAACCACAAGCATTTCTCAGACAGAGACAGTCCATCCTTATTAATGAGACTCTGGCACTAACATTAAATGGTTTCTGGGAAGTGTTTTATTTTTAAACACTATTTAAAAAATATGAATTATTCTTTTAACAATGACCTTTTCGACAAACCCTTTCAGCCTATTAAGGAGAAGAAGCCTTTAAATGCAATAATTGCCACAGGAATGGTGCAGTGTAGTCTCTTGGATGCTTGTTTTATCACTTTAGGAACTAACGAAGGACTCTTCAGCGAGGGCACCTTCAGTCTCCTCCACCCACACCTCCAGCCATATGTGGCCCTGGTCGAGCAGCAGTGTTGACGGGGGCCGCTGGCAGTGTGAGATGCGGGCCCCTCCTGCTCTACTTAATTACCTGTGTGATGGAGTGGCTCCCCACCAAGCAGAGGCTGTCAGGGGCAGTGCGGACACACGGAGCTGACCACTCTCACCCGCCTCACCTTTTCCCTGCCTCTGCTGTCAGATCAGGTTATTAATAAAACAGCAACAGCCGGAGAGCATCACCTGATTTCCTCCCAATGTTTTTTGCCTCTCTTCGTCACTTGGTAACACAAATATTCAATAACAGCATTATCCAGTACAAAGTACACAGTACAAAAAGGGCTTTGTTGACTCTCCCAGGCTTCATTAGGACGCCTCCTTTTTGTCTATTGGACTACACGGAGAACACAGACCTGCAGAGAATTAAGTGGAAAGTACTGAGGGTCCAAACTGTACCCGTTGAGACTTTGACAGAACACACTAACTGTTGCTGTAGCGAACCGATTCCAAATCAGAAGAGAAAACTGGATCACTAATTTCTCAAACTGTCCTCTTCCACTGTGTCCCTTTCTCTATCTTCTCTCTCTGCTCAAGGTAATCTAAACATATTCTCAAACATTTGTAGTCTGTGGACACTGAGCAGTTGATTTTCCAAAACGTTGTTCAGGGGTTGGCTTTCTTTCAACAATATGCGGGAACACTGAACTCAAGCCTCTCCAGTACAGCTGCACACATTACGAAATGCCAGGACACTTTTTTTTTTAATCAGATTTAGATCAGTGGAAGCAATTAACATTTGTTAAACAAACACATACCTCTGCCACCTGACTTACATGTTTAAAAAAGGACAGGGTTTCTCCATAGGGAACACTAAGCAGCCTGTTGTTTTGAATACAATTCTTGAGCATTTACATAGTCCTCGAGTCTCATGAACACTTTTAATCAGCTATGCTAATGCTTTCACGAATGATGAGAAAACTGCTGTCTCCCAGTGTGTCTGAGGTGTTGTGGGGGTTTGTGCAGGTGAGCAGGACTGCGCCTGTGGAGACACTTATCACCCACAGCAGAAACAGTCTCATGCATGCCCAGAATTCTCAATGACATTACACCGGTGCTGTAATGTCCGGTCGGTGCTGCTCTCAGATGAGAATGCCAAGTGAAGAGAGACCTCCATATTATGTGTGAGCAGAGGGAGCAGGATTTATGTGTTCTATCGTGTGTGTGTGTGTGTGTGTGTGTGTGTGTGTGTGTGTGTGTGTGTGTGTGTGTGTGTGTGTGTGTGTGTGTGTGTGTGTGTGTGTGTGTGTGTGTGTGTGTGTGTGTGTGTGTGCGCGTGTGTGTGTGGTGTGTGTGTGTGTGTGTGTGTGTGTGTGTGTGTGTGTGTGTGTGTGTGTGTGTGTGTGTGTGCGCGCGCGCGCGTGTGCGCGTGCGGACTAGCATTACCATCCTTGTAGGGACCTAAATCTGTTTACTCAGTCATGTGTGGGGAGTCGGGACTGGCTTCCCTGGGGACGAAATGGAGGTCCCAATAAGGGGAATCATTAATTTTAGGGTGAAGACTTGGTTAGGGTTAGGGTTAGGGTAAGGCATGTGTTGGTTATGGTTAAGGTTAGGATAAGTCTCCAGGAAATGCATGTAAGTCAATGTGTCCCCTGGACGATGCTGTGTGTGTGTGTGTGTGTGTGTGTGTGTGTGTGTGTGTGTGTGTGTGTGTGTGTGTGTGTGTGTGTGTGTGTGTGCGTGCGTGCGTGCGTGCGTGCGTGCGTGCGTGCGTGCGTGCGTGCGTGCGTGCGTGCGTGCGTGCGTGCGTGCGTGCGTGCGTGCGTGTGTGTGTGTGTGTGTGGGTGGGTGGGTGGGTGGATGAGAGAACTTCTGCAAGTACAGAACATAGCTCATGTATTTTGACCCTTGTGAAAATCACTTTTATTTTTTCTTTAGATCTAACATTATATATTTCCACATCACAGCAACCCATACTCATTTGATTAAGTATCAGAGCAGTGAAACAGTTAGATCTATAGGTCACGTTATGTTATCACCTTCACCACAAGTCTATCTCAACTGACAAAGTGAGGCACTGACAGACAAGTGAAACAAACCACATCTGTCTGACGTCCTAACAGAGCAGTGTGGTTACTTACAGGGAAACAGACGTTTTTTTAAATGAGCAGTCAATTGTCATTCCCTCTTCCACCTTTTATAAGACACTTTACTATATTATCAATATGACGTTTAGCCCTTTGTATTTGGCACACTTCTGCAACTTGCCATTATTTACTGAGTATATTTTGAAGCTGATGTTGAGCATAAATGTGTGCCAGATATGATGCCGGTTTGGACATTCAAGCTATAAATCTGTTCATAAAGTAGCTCCCTTTAAATTAAAACTCACACTTAAACCTGATCTTTGCAAAATAAATGTGGGTACTGGAGTTAGGACTGGGAACAGTGCAGTCTAAAATATGTTTCTTAATGGCCCCACATTTCTTAAAATGAGCTTTACATCACGTAGTATATGTGCGTGTCTTTTGATCATGTTCAACCCTGTCTGAAGTATCACGTCTTGACTCAAACCGAGCAGCGGTGCCACATCCTGAGAGAATGCTTATTTCTGCTTTATCCTGCTCTCAACTTGCATATATCTAACTTTGTCTGACCTTGTGTAATTCACAAAGTCATTTTTGTTTGGTCAACAACAAGGTCTCCACCGATCACTTCAGCTCTCTTCGTACTCTCGGGTGCCCATCATGCCCCTGTCCAAACCGGGGGATTTGAACACGTTGATGTTGCGGTGAGAAAGCCTTGTGGGAGGACCCTGTGATGACAGGCTGCTCACTGAAAGGCAGAGGGACGAATACAATCGGGTGGAGAAGGTCACGCACGAATCCAGTCCAACGGAATCCCGACTTGTTTAGCCTGTACCGGGCATAGAGCAGCTCCGGTGCGCAGTCTTTACGCACACCAAACAGCGGACCGGGGGACGTCTGTCAGTCACCACCATGTCAGCGGCAACAGCTTCGATAGCAGATGTGTCCCGGACTGATTTGACCAACAAAGATGACAGCCGTTACCGGAATAATTCAGGTAAAAACGATGAATTGATTCAACATGCTGTCTCGAGTATATGGAGGTGTGTGAGACAGAATTATTTTAGGCACTTTGCTCTACTTCTAACATTATTAACAGAAAGGCCTGTATTTTAGAATATTACATATATATATATATTGTAAGAGGGTTGTCTACACGTTTTGTTGTCTACAAAGATCATTGCATTTATGTATTGAGATTTAATTTATCTTTTGCAATATAGTTTTAAAGTTAGTGTTCTTCAATAACAGTCAAGGTATGCATTACAGATTTGATTTTTTTTTATGGGTCTGTGATTATTTCTGAGAAACAAAAATTGCATAGGTGAATACACTTTCTATCATATAATAATAGTTGTTGGCAAGTAAATGAACATCATGCACCTTTCTTCTAGATTTTACAATCTACGCCTATTTTTAGAAAGAAAAAATGAAGTGAAAGGGGGAGTGTCACTGGTGGCTTTACACCAGAAACTGATGGACTGAGCATCTCTCTCTGACACAAACACATACATTACATAAAAGTAATTCTCTCTATCTATCGGCTATTAAGTGCAACCCTATGTTACATAAACGTGAACATGTTGAGCTTAATGCTTAGGAGAGTATCCCAGTTGAATCTTTACAAGTGTCACTGTCACATTTTAAGTGTAAATCTTCATCCTCATCTCTGTCTGTCTGTCTGTCTGTCTGTCTGTCTGTCCTCAAACTTTTAGTGTGCTTTCAAGCCCCCTGTGGTGATAAAGTGCACCACATTCTTCTCCTATAGGTGCACAGCCCCGAGGAAGAACGTCACATTCTTGGATGTTTTCTTCCAGTGAATAATTACAAGGAGGAAAACTACAAAATCTCTCCAATGCCAGAAGTGTATTGGTTAAAGTGAACACCAGTAGCAGCGTGTCCTCAGTAAACAGGCAGATGTTTGGACTTGGCCTGATCACATTATCCGTCCCAGTCGTGCTGGAAATCACCGACTTGATGTCATTGTTTTTATTTGCAACCCAACAGCTTGTGTCATGATGAAGTGATTTGATGTTGTTGGTTCTCCGTGCCAGACTGCTGACGTACCGAGCTAACACAGTGAGAGACCTCCCCTCCTGTAGCCAATATGCTGAGCACTGTGCTGTATGATAACCAGTTGTTTAGCATGGCTCCAGATGGCCCTTATGTTTCCACCAGCCTTGCAGGCCTTTTGTTTAATGATTTATCACATTTCCTGTTTCGATACTGTTAGAATCCGATGCAGCACAGCACCAGGCGGTTACAAGGGGTCGGACAGAGTTTTGTCACACATCGTTGTGCAGCCCGATTGTTGTTCAGTGCTGATAGCTGTGGAATGATTGTCCCATCTGCAGTGCTCCATTCTTCTTTGTTGTTCACCCTGAACAGTTGTTGTGCTTCTTTTGCATTCAGAGACCTCGGTTCATCTCTGAGAAAACACATTTCTTTTGAAGATACATGAATTATGCATGTATTCAAACGTTAGCTGAACTTTTAACGATTAACGAACTTCTAACTATTTTCTTTTAGGTCAGGCTCAGTGTGCACCCATGACCCTGCCAGTCCTAGGCACCCAGAGGATCATCCAGGGCAATGGCACCACGGTGGGGACAGTCATCTCCCTGCAGTGCCCAGCCAAACACAAACTGGTTGGAAGCGAGCTGAAGTGCGTCATGGACACCAACAGCCCCCACTGGGTGGGCGAGACCTACTGTAAACGTGAGTAACTAAGACCTGGATCCGACAGTTAATTTAGAAATATTGCCCCTTAATTATGCACTTTATAACTAAAAAGTGTGTGTGTAGAATACATCCTTGGATAAAAGCGTCTAACAAGTGATATGTAATCTAATCTTCAAAATACTTTTACTGAGAGAATTGCAGTGGCTGCAAAACCTCCCCTGAACTGTCTGTCTGCTCATTCTTGTGAGGAAATGGGATATACTGTATATTAACCATCATGTGATAGACATTGTGGCTGTGGGCTATGTTACATAAAGATACTTGATATTTGGCTTGCCATAATGAATTCTTCTAAATGATGTGAGGACACATTTGAGAGAAAAGTATGTCTTGCTTGGGGATAAAGCTCATTAAAGGAGAATATTAATGGTAATGGAGATAGAGAGGCAGGTGCACAGTTGGCCGCTGTTTTGATGAGCAAGTGGAAAAGGGGAGAGCAGGATCTTAATTTTGTTTCAGGATAAATCATCATGGGAGAAAAGAAGCTGGTGGGAAACGGAAATAAATGAAAAATGGGATTTAGATCTTATTATAGTAGAAAATCTGCCAATCTCCTCTGGTCAAAAAGAATGAAATACTTGTGGAATTAGTTTATGTGCAGCGGTAGACTTGTACATACAGTAGATTTTGCAGAATGATAAATTGAACTTTAAGTGCATGGCATTGAAATAAAGTCGATTAATCAGTCATCATCATCATCATTCTTCTTCTTCTTCTTCTTCTTCTTCTTCTTCTTCTTCTTCTTCTTCTTCTTCTTCTTCTTCTTCTTCTTCTTCTTCTTCTTCTTCTTCTTCTTCTTCTTCTTCTTCTTCTTCTCTCACACCCCAGCTCTGTCATATGAGGACTTTGGTTTCCGTGTGGCTGTTCTGGCATCCATTGTCAGCGCGGCCATAATCCTCTTCATGTCCATGGCCTTCATCACCTGCTGTTGGGTCGACTGCATGAGAGAAGACAAAAGGAAAAAGCAAGAGAGGTGAGATACCATAACACGAGTATAAGTTAAAATCAAGGTGACCATGGAGAATTTGCAGTTTAAAGTCACTGTTATTCACTGGAGCTCTAATGTGTTTAAAGCATTTCCTTTCTTATATATTTTTTAAAGCCAGCGCTGTTTACATACATGTTCACTGGCTTGTTGTCTTCTTTGCTTATGCTGGCACATAGTGTGTTACCACTACATAAATATCTGGGCAACAGTGTGAAAGAATAAGCCGATCTGTGTACCGTATCATCCGCTTACCTGCATGGGCATCTTCTTGCATGAGACAGCTCCAAATCCACACTAGTATTTGCTGGCATTACTGATGTGGAAGTATTTTCAGCTAAATTAGTTATCAGTGAGTTTTCTGTAATGCATTCACGAACTGAAGTACTGATATGCATGTTTAAATATATTTCTTAAACAGGGAGCAAGATACGTGGAAGTGGGAGGAGCAGCCCCAACATCAGGAAGACAACAGGTCTCGCTACAGCCATAAAGGCAGGAACAACAACAACAACAACACCCCGGAGAAGGTGCTTTCACTTTGGGACCATGAAAACCCAGCCATGTGCGACAACATGCAAGCCTGCAGGTGAGATTTAGGCTGACTTTTGCTTAAACAAACAAAAAGAAAAAGAAATGTCAATATGTGTGTAGACCACAACTTATTTTGTCTTTTCTTCCAGATGTCATCAGCAGTACTCCTATGGTCTTGACCGTGATTATGGCCCCGCTCCTCCACTTTCTACTCTCCCGGGCTATGACTACTACCAGCCTCTCTTACACCCAAACCTAGAATATGCAAAGATGTCTGGTCTTCCTGAATTCAGCGATCCTCCTCAATCCTCCAGCCAAACCATGAATCCAGGCCTGCAGATCTCAGCAGTGAGGCCTGGTTTCGTAAGGCAGTATGGAGGACGGGAGAGCAGTTTGTCAGGAGTGAGCCCATCTACCACCGATGAATCCAACACAAGGAATATAAACCCTGCCAAAGAATTTTCCATTCGGATTATATCAGTGTGAGATGCCATCATCAGTCAAAGACTTGGTTACCGGCCAAATGAATTGGTCTGTACAATGAGGACTATAGGAAATAATAACTGAACAATCCTGATCTTGTTAAAAATATAATGTCTGCAGATCTGCACTGTATGAAGGCTCTATTTGCATACTGATCTGACAGATGTATGTGCCTTTTGAAAAAATGTAATGGCACAGTGCCCTCTGTCTGAAAAGAATAGCCATTGCACTTTCAGGACACTGGCCTTGTTGGATGACAACCTGTATAATTTAAATGTCAAGGGACTTTCATGCACTTAACAGAGCTTTTTTCAAAGTCATATTGTTATGTTTTGGTTAAGTTAAGTTAACCACTAAGGAGTTCTATGAAAAAGGGGTTCACAAAACATTACAGGCAGCTGAGAACTCATGTCAAGGCTCACTTTGGTGAGTGTGGAGATCAGCTGGGGAGCACTGGCCACAATGTAAATAATACTGTGTTATTTTTTAAAGAATGTAAATAAATGAAATACTTCTACTGATAACAAGTGAATTGTATTACATCATACAATGGTGTACCTTTCCCTCTGAGGGACAAATGTAAATGTTTACACGCTATCGTGATAAGGTGGCAGCAGTGATTTTGAGTAATGATGTAGCACAGGAACACACAGGAATTGTAAGTGACATAATAATAATAATACAAAAATGTAAGAATGTAAAATCAAGATAATAGGAATAATAATAGGGTTAGTCACAAAAAAATGAATAATAATAGGGATAGTAATAATAATAATAATAATAATAATAATAGGGATTATATAAATAATACTAATAATAATATAAATAATACTAACAGTGAGTATTATTAAGCCTAATGTTCTTATTATGATTAATAATAATTCACTTTTTTATTTTATGTCATAATTTATGTCTAATTGAAACTAGAATAAAGGAAAATAGGGAATACATGAAAGTGATAACTGTCTGACACCTCTCTGCGGTTCAGGGTGAGTAGTAAGAGAAGGTTTAGCTCCGGTAATCTGCCTGTCAGCTCAGCACAGGATACTCACCACGCGGCTCGGAGGTCATGTGGCCCCGGCAGGCGGCGCCGCTTGCTGATGTAACGGAGCAAAGAGACCGTCACACCGGGGACACCAGGAAGTTTTACCGGGAGGCTCGGAAGCACGTCCCCCAATCTGTTTTTCAGTATGACAGGTTTGTGAAACATGGGTAAGATGTTTTGGGATATTTTTCAGGAATCATTGCACGCACACTTCAAGGATACAGAGGATCACTGGCCGCCTGCTGTGCTGTTTGGGTGCGCCACTTGTTGCATAATATAATCTACAGTTTGTAAATGTTGTTGGTGTTATAGCAATGTGCTATCAAAAGCATTCATTTGTGGCTTAATGTGACGAAGTGTTTGGATCATATTTCTGCTCAGATATCCAGCCTAAAAACAAAACAAGCAGTTATATGTAAACGATGCAATTCAATAGTAATGCAGCCATTTAGAAAACATATGCATGCTTTACTGTCAATCATATCTAATCCTGATGTTTAGTTTAAGAGTATTCAAAATAACTGCCCTTGAATATGACATTTAGATCATGTGATCTTTATTCACTTTAACAAAAAATGTTGTTTATTTATTTCTAGTAGGATATTATCACCTGTTTTAAAGGTGTTGCCAGTTTTATTGAATAAAAATATAATTTGTAAATTGTATGTTTTTCAGAAATTATAATGCTGGATGTCACCACATTCACAAGGCAAAGATAGACCGTTGGAACGTGTAAACTAAAAGACTTCTTCTTTTATATTGAACATTAACTTCAGTCAGTCTTCTTGATTCCTCAGTGTTGAAAGCATCAAAGTGAGATGAGATCGACATCAACAGTGAGTTCGTAGGAAAATGTGGGATTGGTTTTGAAATCAGTCTGTATCTTCAAAAAACGTTTACAAAATACATACTCAAATGATCATCAAGTAAAGGACATGGACTTCAACACACTCACTCACTGCAGACCTCCCGGGCTTCCTGTTAAAACAAATATAAGAGCCTATTTTATTTAAGCACACCGTTTTGAGTCCATTTGTTATTAAGTGTTGTCAAATGGACAATTTTAAACCTTTAAACTGCAGAATAAACCTCTTAATTATTTATTTTCAGGGCAGGACTTGTGCCAAGACCAGCTTACCAAGAAACTACTTACTGTCAGACTAGACATAAAATCTGCAGGCCTAAAATTAGAGCTTTGTAGCATACTCTAATTGAACAGGGTCATACGTTTATGACCTGGTGTGAACTCCACACAATGGCACATGCAGCTTTTAGATCACCAATGTCTTAATTTATATGAATTAAAAAAGTTTGAATGTGGTGTGCATTTAAGTTCGTCTTGCTTTCTATCGTCCTTGACTAGACATTGACGGTTACCATGAGCAGCTCCAGAGGGACGCCCACTTCCTGTGCTCGGATCAGAGGATGGACACTGAACTGATGGACAGATTGGTGCTGCAGCTAAACAGGATCTACCCCCAGATACTCAGTGACAAGGAAGCCCACGGGGTCACTACAGTTAACACTTGACACTATTCCATCATGAAACATCCTGTTTTAAAAGTGATGTCTTTGCACCTGGTCTCTGGCACAGTGTGTATACAGTTGTGAACAGTTATTTATTTCACGATGTGTCCCCCCTGCAGTTCAGGAAGCTGAGCGTCCCCACCAAGGTGCGGTTATCCGAGCTGTTGAAGCACCTGCACAGGAAGGGCGAGGAGGCATGTCATGAATTCTACAGAGGACTTCACATCCACGCTGAGGACGTCTACTCCAGCCTGCCCACCAGAGTCATACAGAAAGGTACAAACAAAGACAGATCTTAATGTATTTTTAAGATGAAGTTTCTCACAGAGATGTATTGAATAGTGGAACGGAAAGGTAATTCATTGTGCAGTAGAATTACTGCACAATGAGGAAAATATTGTGTTAACAACCCAACGCTTTTTACCTATATTTTATCAATTATATTTAAGTTTCTTTCTCCTTTTCAATGTCTCACACACAAGTGAGTGTAATTAAAAGCCAAGAAAGAGACAAAATAAACAATAAAAAAAGTTAATTTGACTGCTTGCATTTATGCTGGTATATTTTCAAAATGTTCTAAATTGCAATATTATTATTGAGAATTATTTTCCCAATAACCATTTAGCTATAATCTGATATTGTTACAGCCTTATTTGAATGAAATCACCTTGCTTTACTTTAAAAAAAAAAATGTGTCCTGAAAATGGAAGTGAGAAAAGGTCTGTTCATGCCCATGTAAATTCCTGTTCATAAAGTTAGTTACACTTCTTCTTTTCAAAGTCATGTTGTTATCCAATACATTTGAAGTGCAATGGTTTGGCGGATCTCACTTGCAACTTCCCTGGTGGCCCGTATCGGTGGATCCCCTGCTGGCCCGTATCGGTGGATCCCCTGCTGGCCCGTATCGGTGGATCCCCTGCTGTGTAATTGCCTGTCTGGCCTAATGTAGCTTATCCTGTCCAAGGAAAAGAAGGAAGCCAGTATGTTGCCTGGACTGCAGTGCAAGTAGTGGATGTGACTAAACATAGTCTCATATTAAAAGTGTTGGGTTGACCTTATTTTTCACTCGTTTACGTTCTAGAAACGTCTGATGCAAAATGGTCTAACACCATGGCGATCCACCAAGAGCGACATGTGCTGAATGACAGAGGTACATCTAATCAACAGCTCACACAACTTCTGAGTACTGTAGATCAATAAATACACTTTCTGTTATTTATATATATTTGAGGTTGAATTGTAAATACAGTCATCTGCTATACAAACGTCTTGGGCAGCGTTAAGCACAGGATGCAACAGGGAAACCATTGCAAAATAGATAGAGACCATAACTGAATATAAGGATAACATTGTGCAAAATAAATTGACTGTATACTGGCATAAACAGACACCGGTTGCTGCCTAGAAAGTATTCAATCATTCTCGAACCTTTCTTAAAACTTTGCAGTAGATTTTTTTGTTTGTATGACAAGAAAAAAAAGATAATTTGTGGTTAATGGGCTGAAATACAACTTTGAATCTGCAGTTGTAGTAGTTTTATTTTTGCTGTATGAGTAGGATGTGTGTTTTGTTTTAAATGGTGGTCTTACTGTCCGTGCCTCTGTGCCCCTCACTGATTGTCAGATAAACCCCTAAAGCCCAACTTAGCTTTGTTCTTCTACAAACATAGTTGTCTGCTGAACCTTTTAACCCCTGGCATCACAATGTGGGCCCTGCTGCTCCAGGCTGCTGCCCCATTCATCATCCCATTACATTCACGGCGCTGGCTTTGTGGGTCAAAAACAGCTTCCTCTGTGCGGCATTCCTTTGAACAGTCAAAGGTGTGTCAGCTGAGAAAACAGGTCATCAGGAATGACTCCCAATCGGAATTTATACAAAGAAATGATTGATGATGACTGTGAACAAGAGAACTGTGCACAGAGCAGCTTTGGATTATTGCCATGTAGTTTGTCTTTATTATTTGTTTTACTTCATACCAATAATGTATAAGTCACCAACAAACTACACACATTTTTAACGCCCACCAGCTGATCAGATATTCTAGTGTTGTTGGTGTCAATGTCACAGATGGGAACTTTATCCCTTTTCTTTCCTTTTGCAGGACCAATGTTCTTCCTGAGCTGTTTCAGTTTTGCAGTTGGAATTGCAATGCTCTACTATTACGGAGGTGAGTCATTCAGAGGGTTCAGACTTCCCCGGGAATGTTAAATTACCTTTGAATATCAATGTTCTCCTCTCTTTGTGTTGTTTCCTTCTAAACCACTCTCTCTATGTATTTCTTAATACTCTATGTTTCCCCTCTTTCTGCCTACAGAGGGTGAGACGCTGAGAAGCACCGGCCCTTTTCTTCACTGCTCAGCAGCAAGATTTAGTAAAGGCGCTAAAGATGCTTTTATATCCTATTCTGAGGTTGGCAGGCGAAAAAAAGAAGACCGTTAGATGCTGAATTGCTTGAGGCGCTGTGAGAAGAACAAGCTGTGAAATTTGCCACTTTGCTGTGCCAAACTCATACACACTTTGAGAGCTAAAAATTACACGCATTTGTAAGCACTAATTGACTTGAGCCGACATTATGTGTGTCATTCTGTCTGACGTTGCTTTACATGGATTTTTGGAAATAATCGTATCTGAATTTATTGTGCGTAAAAAACAATAATAATTCCAATCACATTTTCAGCTAAAATGAAGCGGAATAATAACTGAGAAATTGCACACCCACACAGCTGTTTTCAAATACTCACAGACACCGACAGATTAGACTGCTCAGGTAGAAGTTGGGTGGAAGTTGGGAATCACATAATGTCTACAAAATCTGCGTCAACACGAATGACAGAGGGTTAAGCTGTCCCTCTCGAACAGGTACACCAAAACCAACAGGAAATGCGGTATGTCAACACAGCTAGTTGACACACACACACAGACCTGAGAAGAGGACTAATTAGGCAACCTAAATGAAAACGCCTGTGTTGATTGTTTAATTTGACAGAGCTCTGGTGTACCACAGTTTCTCAAACACAACATAGATATGTCCAACCACGCACACACTTCAGTGCCTTTATTAATACTGTGATGGTGCTGTTGGAAATCCAATGACTAAAGTGCACTGTAATCATTTTCATAATTTGCTCAATTAAAGCAAATGCTGATCTCAACTGGAGTGGTATCTTTTGTTTTTATGTAGTATGTCAAAAGAGTGACAACAAAAGACTCAGAAATGTATACAATGAATTAACATTCAATTAAAAATCACAGTAATGAGCAGTGCCGTGTTCTCTCTAGGTTATGTCTGACAATATGAACAGACATAAAAAAATAGTTTTGAGAACAACTATTACATCTGTTTCTTTTAGTACTATTTACTTGCATCCCTCAATGACAAAACTGAAAATTGCATCACCGTATGAACAGGATCCGTAGAGACACTAGAGGGCGCCACTCTCTCATTCAGTGCACCATAAGAAGGAAACATGAGGATGATGGAAAATGTTCTGGTGTGCTATAACAATGACAAACTGGAGCAACAGACAGCATTCATTAATTAATAATGACAATTAAATTGATTGAATGACTCGAGTCAACTTTAATTAAATGCTACATTAAACACTGTCAATTGTTAATAAAGGACATGTGTGCAGGGCGGATTCATTTTGTACTCTCTTTAAGCCCTTTTTCAAGTATCTCCTAGGATTATGAATCAGTAGAGAAAAGGCCACATTGGAGATGATACAGTACAGCTGTGGAGGTGCCTGATATCGGGAGATTTGCAACACTGAGCAGCACTTTACCGCCCCTCTCTTGTCTGAAAAGGGAGAGCAACAGATGAGAGATGGGAGCCGTGGAAAGGGGAGGGAGGTGTTGAAGGGGGTTGGAAGTGTCACCAGGGTGATTGTTCAGTTCGATTACTGGTATCCACATTCCCACGAGGGGAGGGAGCTATTATTAGTCCTGGAGCGCACGACCTCCATGATCACCAGCATCCTCTGATGTCGGTCCCCCACAGGGCCGGTCATGTTCAACTCCAGGACTGAGATGGAGCAAGTAGAGTATAGGAGCCATAGACATACATAATGTATATATATCAGTCCACAGATCTGCCCTGAGTGGAGCTGTGTGTGTCATCAATCTGGCTCTTGTCTCGTCTGGCTGTTTCCACGGTTACCAATGATAGTTGTGGAGGAGGAAAAGGATGAGAATATGACGTTGGTTTGTCATCTGAAAAGGTGCTTTGTCACAGTAACGTTGAAGAAATTATAGATTGGAACATGCATATTCCTCAGGTGTTGAGCAATTGATTACATCAAACAGGCCCAAGCTGCTTTTATGTTCTTGTGTTAAACCACTCAAGTGTATACAAGGAGCATTTGCTCCGACTCTAATTGGGGTTTCAGTGACATTTCTGAAACACAGTCTAATTAAGGCTTCCACTTTAACAAGCAGTTCTGCTGGGGTCTGTGCTGTGTTGACTCTGACTCACCAGCTGCTGCTGGTCCAGAGAACCACAGACGCACTCCATCTTTGTTCAGAGCGCAGAGAGTCATGGCACAACCAAACATTGTTATAATTGAATGTTAGGCATGACGCCTGTGGTCGGGGGCAGATGTATTAGTAAGGTTAAAGCTGTGGAGGTGCATGGTACGTGCTTTGAGTCAGATGAGGCACACCCTTCAACGAATACATTTGCTCAGCAGACCCATCAAACCTCTTGGTTCATGCTGTCTGGAAAATAACCATGACATCTTCCACCCACGTCATCACTGGCGATTAAAAATGGAAGCATGTTCTGCTGTCAGCATGTATGTGTGTATGCGTGTGTTTTTCTGTGTGTGCATTTGTGTCTGGCCAGCGCTCAGGGTCACTATCGTTCAGCAAAGAGACAGACAGTGAGGTCACAGGTCTCTGATCACAGTTGTCGCCACTTTCCTGTTTGTCCACTTGTAACAAATGTTGTGTTGTTTAGCTCCAGACCCCTTTGTCACTACTGATGTTTCTCTCTTTTTCGCTGTTTTCAGTGCAGGACAATGTTTTTCTGGTAAATGAACAGTAGTTGGATTTTTTTGTGAGTCGTTTTCTGTTGGAAATTTCTCAGAGAGCCTGGAGAGGTCAGTGTGTTTGTAGGTCAGGTAGGGGATTGTGCAGTCCAGCGCAGGTCAGGGGAGGAGAGGCCTACAAACATGCTGACTGCATACATGTCTATAGCAGACAACTGCACAGAAAAGCAGGAGAGAAAATACCTGTTTGTGAGTGAGAAAGAGGTTGAGCATAAAGAATGTATGTGAGCGGCTAAAATGTAGAGTAACTTGTGTGTGTATCTGTGTGTCTTTTTTGCTGTGATGAAGATGTTAATAACCACTATGATAAAAACCAGACATGTGGTCAAGTTTTCCATAATGTTAAGCCTCCGATGCCTTTGCTCATCATTCTGGTTCCATCGAACTGAGGACAAAACCAAAAAATATAATTAAACAGTCTCCTTGATTCTGGGACTCAAGCCAGCTGATTCTCCATGGATTTGGCTTACAACCATAAATCCATATATACTTAATTCTGGGAGTTTGAGAAATTCAAAGGCTCTGAGTAATCACACAAAAATGCAGGAGTATCGTTTATTAAACTTTGACAAGGCCATATGACGAAATAGTCATTAAACTCAGTGTTTCCTAAACTGCTATTTTGCTTAATACCATTTTGAGTGAAAGCTGCGCAAAATACAGTTTACATTCCGCTAAAAATACTCTTTTAAAAGCTCAGAAAACATACCAAACACCATTTCCATAGGACGTTTAAAACACTTTGAAATTGATAAAGTGTTTTAGTTCAAAGCAATTGATTAATCAGATCTATATATCTATGATGTGTATTTATCATACTGATAACAGCAATAATCTCTCAAATATCCCCAAAAATCAATTTGGATTTCTGAGTTTTATTACAGTTTGATTATAACAGGGAATTAAACCTGTCTTCTGAGCTTACAAATTCATCAAATGGGCAAACAATGTGTTCATTGGGAAATGATTCTTATTTTTGATATAGAGAGAGGTCTATGAGACGTTAGGGCTATGAGAACAGTGGTTAGTGGTAGAGCTAAGGACAACACAACACAATAAACTGTTATAAGTTACACGTTTTTCAGTTATATGTGTACCATTGAAGACAAGTATAACTTTCAGATCTATAGTTGGAATGTGTACAATTAATAAACCATCTTTATAATATAATGTTTTTAATCCATTTGAAACCTGTTGTACCATCATTGACTCATTGGCCTTAGCTTCAACCTAACATTCAAATACTTGTATGTAAAATATCAGTTATTCTATACAAACAATGACAACAAGCTTTTGAAACAAAGCACAAGGAAATACACAGAAAAAACAATACAGGGAAGAGTGAACTGATCAGGGGAAGCTTGTATTTCCTGTGTGACATACTTGCTCATTTGTGCCTAATAAACACCTTGATCTAAAACATAATGGAAAATAACTAGTACAAGTTGTCATCTTAATCAGAACTGGCTACAATGATGAGAACTAAGGTACATTGCAGGGTTAATGTGTGTGTGTACACCAGGAAAACGGTACCTGTATGTTTGTGGGAGATTAACAAAGGTTAAACGGTGTAAAGACCCCGTCTGGTTGTGTGTGATCCTGCGGTGGGGTAGAGTGGGGTTAGGGGAGGCTGGTGGTATGTAGGCCGCTCACATCACGCACCACTGGTTCCATTAGACTGAGCTGGATCGGCAGAAACGGGAGGGGAGGATGGTGGGGGCAGCGGGGTTCAGAGCAGTCAAAAAAAATGAAGGAAGAGGAGTGAAAAGAGCGATGAGAATGAGATGTGTTTGATATTCGAGTGGAGACGAGGGGGGCTTCTGGGGGGTCGGGGGAGTCAGAAGATTTGGTGGATGGAGGGGGTCAGAGGGGGCAGGTGTTCATGAATGTGTGATGACTCTCACATGTTGACTGACCTTCTTCTGACACAGCACATTTACAAAGGGGTACATTATGAGTATCTTTATATTATAAATATATATGAAATCAAGTTAAGGAAAATAAACCAAGCATTAGAGTGGGAAATCACCTACATTTTATTAATTACATTTTATTTTATTACATTTATTATAGATTAGAAATAGAGAGAGAACGAGAGATAAATGACGTTGTACCATCAGAGTTGTTGTATTTCAGTTTTGAAGAGGATACTAACAAACAGTCATTTATTTACTCCGCTGGTTGGAGCTAAGATGAGTCAATGTGCGTCTCATCTTTACTCATCTTTCCATCTCAATGCACCTATTTTTTTTCCAACACCAGATGTGGCTGCTAAATTAGTGAATAGAAGGCACTTTTCTATTTAGTTGTTTATTTACTGTAAGTCATGCATAGACATGAGCAGTGACAGGTATTGACCCGTTTACACACATGTATAGAGAAACAAAGTAACCTCCCTCCTTCAACTCCCACGTGTGCTGACGGCAGCACAACCTCGTAAACTATGACCTGGTGTCAGGCCTTGTTTCCATGGTTACAGCTAAGCCAACTGGTAATGAGTTGTTTGTCAGGATTCCGTGGACTTGACATTGGTGAATCTTAATAAGAGACACACAAAGGGCTCGTGAAGGTTGAGAGATGTGACGGTTACCAGACAAAGAAAAGCACTATATTCTCACCTGTGAAGATGAGCAGGACTCCGACTGCGACCTGCAGACACAGGGAGATGCTGATTAGAGTGATGATGGGAGTGTAAAAGGAGAGGTTTGGTCCCTGCTCCATCACAGCCTTTAGCTGGGATGCGTTGGCCATCAGTAGAGCCACATCCAGCATGCTCTCCGCTGCACTCTTCTAGCATAGTGGTTCAGAGGGGCTGGGCTGCGGGGGCCTGGGGAGGGAAGAAAGTAACCGACGCAGAGATAATGTTTGTGGCTTTGAGATAGCACCTGCAAGAAGTAGGCTTGCAAATGAACAGGAAGGCTGCTCTGTGCTGCATGTTGTTCTCTTAATAGAGCAGCATGCAGCATGATGATGATACCGGCGGTACTTTTGTGCTTCCTGTGCATCGATGTTGACAATCTGGTTATCATTCTGACCTAATTAGCACAACAAGCAGCCATTACAGAAAAGTGACCTTTGAAAACAGATCCATTAGTACAGCAGAGAGATACTGGCACACTGGTCACAGATCCATTAAAACACGCTGAACCTGAACAAGTCAGCATGGGCAGCAATCAAGGCTTTTTCCGTGCTGTGGTTTTCTAAATGATGCACATTTTCTTTTTCTAAGAGCTTACAATATTGTGTGTTGCTGTGAGCTCTCTGTTTGTTGACATAATCAAATCAAAGCAGTTTGATATACTGGTGGTGAGTGATACTGTGACCCATCAGGCATTTCCTGCTCATATGCACAGAAAAACCCAGAACCGCCATTTTACGAATGCAGTTTTGTTCATTTATCCTACTTTACTATAATCCAATCCACTTTATTTATATAGCACATATTAAAATCAGAGGGGTTACTGAAGTGCTTCACAGCAAACATAACATTATAGGCTAATAAAATATAATATTACAATAATAGATAAAAGGCACACATACGAATAGATAAAAGGCACATAAAGGCAAAGCGAGGGAAAAGAGGTGGGTCTTCAGGCGGGACTTAAAAGTTTGAAGGGTGGGCGACAATTTGACATGGGGGGCAGGTCGTTCCAGAGCCTGGGGGCTACCGCTGAGAAGGCTCGGTCTCCCCTGGTCTCTTTCTTGGTTTTTAGGGACTACTAGCAGCAGCTGATCAGCCGACCTCAAAGCCTTTGAGGGGGTGTACACCTTTAGGAGGTTGGAGATGTACAGAGGGGCCAGCCCATTGATCGATTTAAAAACAAACAATCAAATCTTAAAATGAACTCTAAAATGGACAGGAAGCCAGTGGAGGGAAGCCAGAATAGGTGTGATGTGTTCATGCTTGCGTGTTCAAAGTATAAAACTAAATTAACCTAAACTCACAGCAGTTAATTAATTATTTTGCATAATCTATAAAGCAGGGGTTTAGAAAAGGAGATTAATTTAGGTTGCATTCTGATCAGCAGGTGATAACCAAAAGCATCAAAATAAATATTCTTAGTTTTACGTTGAATTCTTTATTTCATTGATTCTTGTGTGTGTGATGATTATGTAACAAGATGGGCTACGTTTGGTGTTTGTGTATACTTCATCCTAGTGGACTCTGCACTGCAACAAAAAGAAATGGAGTGGCCAAGCAGTTGCTGGATAAACCACTCTGCTTGTTCATTACAAATAATGAAAATACTCCTTTCTTTGAAGCACTGCTGCCGACAAACCACTTATAGCTACTGTTCAGCTCTGACTGAGCACTATCGCTAAGGATTCAGTCTTGTCAAGGACGAAACCTGCACACTCTCTGTGAACATAAAATAATCAGCACTGCTTTCAGTCACTTCCTCGACACTGAAGCGTTCCCTTTTTTTCTCACAACACACCCCTGCCGCTGCAGAGAGCATAGTTTGTCAGGGATTAACCAAACCACAAAGCTCGTATGAACTGTTTTCCCACTGCCCCAGAGATATAGAAAAGAGGAGCTGTACCCTCTCATTTGCAACAGGGAAGGCCACAGCTGAACTACAATGTATTCAGGAGATTCACAACAATCAGTAGATTTGGTTAAATTGATGTATGAGGGGGAAGTACTAACTCTACAGAAGTTGAAGCTCTGGTTGCAGCAATTATTTTTGGAAGAGTTATTTTTAATCTGATGGTAACCACTGGACAAGCCATGTTTAATTCCATTAATGAGCCATTGCCTTTTGGACATGGATTACACATGTCACTGGCCAAGCTGTTCATCTGGCAGCATACCTGTCATTTCAGTTCATGTCATTAATTTGTATAATCTAGCACAGCTTTATTTTAACACTTCAGAGACACCCTGACAACATCCAGCAAATCTTCAAAAATCGTCTCCATGGGCGTTCTCAAAATATGTTTCACTCTGAGCCGTTATGCCCCATAAAACTCATAACAAGGAATTAGACAGTGTTTCAAAACATGTTTCCCTACAGCCCACGGGAAAGCAACGTGGTGTGGTGTAGTGCCCTTGTGACTGTGAGTTGTGCCAAATGCCACAAATGGAATACTGTCATGACGTGTCAGGGTCAGCCATTCTGCTCTCAAACACTGACAAATGCTTTTCAGAGACAGCCCTTTATCCCCAAGTCAACAGACCACAATGAGATAATGCTTGTTGAGAGATCACTAGTTGGAAAAATGCAGTCTGTATGCCTGGCAACACAGCAAATAGATTTCCTCAGAAATTCACCAGCACACATAAGGACGTCTTTTTGACGTACATAATCGGTTTAGTATTGAGTAGGTCAAGGCTCAGGGCCACATACTCATTCAGTACAAGCTTTTTGTAAAGATCTATCCTGTTCTTTACTACTATCATATGGCTGAAAACATAGGATAACAACTAATCACAGAGGAGATAATGTAGAAAATATGGAATATAGGCCATGGTATGTCACACTGTTATCACGAGGGGGATGGGGAAATGCTATAGGTCTGTGCAAATACCCATCTGATCCAGGCTTTCGTTTTGATAACACTTCTATTGAAAAACACCCAGTAAACGTCATATTTGCACATTATTTTTCAAATGCTGTTTTCCCATTTGAAAGTAGAGCGCTCATCAGTCACCCGGCCATTACAGAGCTATTGTTATTTTGAACAATCCAAAACCAAAGGTATAATTAAGTAAATCGCTCTGTACTGCTCCTTGGTTTCAATCATTATTTTGGTGATGAATTATTCACACTGCATTCCTTGTCTAAAAAAAGACTCAGGGGACACGCCACCGAGACAGAAAAGGAGGAGGATGGAAGGGAAGACAATGATACAAGTTGTTTGAATCTGTTTTTAACTTGTGTCAATGTGGAATAGGAGATGTATTCAGACAGGAAAAATTAACATATTCTGCCTTCTGCAGACTCAGATCAGGTGTCCAAGTGTGCAGTATAAAAGAAAAAGTGTTTAAATGAAATCAGATTGTCAGTTAATTAACTTAAAGATTACCTCTTAAAGTGATTAATGTGGACCGAAGTGATGAACTAAAGTCATTTAAGAAGAGGATGGGCGAGGTTTAAACTAGTGCCAATTTTGTTTTTTAAACAAATATAAGGTTACTTCTTTCCATACAAAGCTGATGTACCCAGTGCCCTCTCACACATACAGTAGGGGGAATATAATTGATCTCCCTTTATAAATAACTGTCTGCCTAATGCCTAGTTGCAGTGCAATGGTTTACTTGCTTTGAAATCAGCCTCTGGAAAAGGCTGCAATCTCTATAACCCTGAGATTAAACCTCAATCTATTTGAACTATAAACAATAGTTTGTTCAGTGTGTATTCAAAAGGCAACTCAAGTCTTGGCTTTCTTTCAGGCAAAATAAAGGAACTCATTCAACTTGCACACCTAATCCTAAACTTTTCCCACATCGTCGCACTAACTGATTACCGCTTAGCTAAATACCTGTGTGTCAGTTACTGTGAGCGTATGTCATGACTATTGCTTTGTACCACTTTGTTTCTGACATACAGAAAGCTCTTTGCAGCAACAATGCAAGACACCACTTAGGCATGGTGAGTCCTTGCATTTATTATTCAGTGAACATGCTGTTGTTTAGCAACATTATAAAAAAGAAAATTAACTTGCATCTATAGCTGCATGGGTGTGCTTCCCTTCCTTTTGTTTGTTTTTTTCTTATACATCAGCACTTCTCCCCATTTCATCCATCATGTCCTATCAGCAGCCTCTCTCTCTCTCTCTCTCTCTCTCTCTCTCTCTCTCTCTCTCTCTCTCTCTCTCTCTCTCTCTCTCTCTCTCTCTCTCTCTCTCTCTCTCTCTCTCTCTCTCTCTCTCTCTCTCTCTCTCTCTGGCCCTCGTCCAGATGAGGATCAACCTAACTGTAAATCTAATTTCCATGATTCTCTGTAGGGCTTTTAGTTTTACAGCCTTACACAGGGCAAAGATAACATGGGGTGGTCTTTCCCGCTAATATAGCAATCAGAGATGGAACATTTTTATTTCTAGGGAAAGTTTCAGTGTAAAATCTACAAGGACATGCTGAAGAATGTGCTGGCAACGAACTGACATCTGACACATAATCTGATTGGTCCCAGATTACAGTGTAACACAAGCACATATTAAAAGGCTGTGGAAAGTCTCTATAAAAGATATTCATTCTGCCGCCATGGTTTTATCCCATTCATATTGACTCACACAAGGAGACACATTGTAAATACAAACAATTGCTTATTTTATTGAGCGTAAGGGAATTTTGTTATGCATCTGTTGGCTGAGCTCTGCAAGGAACACACACACACACACACACACACACACACACACACACACACACACACACACACACACACACACACACACACACACACACACACAGAGATCTATCTGAAATGAAATGACACTATAAAGACAATGATGATGTAGCAATGCCCATTTCCTTGCCCTGTGAAATTGCATCTCAAAAAGCCACTATATGTTGTAACTGAATGTCAAATTCAATTGTCACATCAAACACAATTACATTAGATGTCACTTGTTAGACGCTTTTATCCAAAGCGACTTACATACTCAATACTGTGGCAATTTGGGGTGAAGTGTCTTGCCCAGGAACACAACGACATGCTGGGGGACTCGAACTTGCTATCCCCTGATTCGAAGTCCAGCACACTATCCACTGAGCCACAGCCTCCCATTAGCATTCTTGTTGTGGCATGAAGCAGAGTGACATTATATAAAAGTAAACTCTGAGAGTGCATGTGTTTGTTTGAGCAATTTGGCCAGTGAAGTGGAAACACAGAAGGACATTCACTATTTATTAGGGTACTTCAGGTGCCAACAATGCTTCACTCCTAGACTGAACTGGACTGTCATCTGACCTTCCATGCCTGCACCAGATGTTAAGATCTATGTTTAAGTGTTTTATTTTATTCATTTATTTCCGAGTGTACACACATCATTTTTAATCTGTAACGTGTATGTATAACCCGGTATAACCCCATCCCCCCTTGATAGATGATATGTAATATGAGAACAGGACAGAAGTGGCATTTAAATGCAGAAACAACTTTGGGTGGATACTACATCAAAATGCAGCAACGACACAACATCTCTTTGACCAAATCCAAACAATAATATGACCATGTAAGTTTGACAATGTTGCTATTCATGACTGCTGCATAGAATTCCATTTTTTCAGGTATGTCTTTCAGCACCTTTGTGGCACTTGTGGATTGCACTATTGATGGTTTTGGATGCAGTTTGCAAGACACAAGAATAAAAACCTTTATGGGCAGAAAATAATCCATCAAGGCTTCTCTAATTTCAACCCACCTCTTATTATACCAGTATATAAAATGTATTCACATTTAGCATATTAAAGCACAACACAGGATTTCCCTTCTTTGAAAAAAAAATCGATTCGGATGTCTTACCTCAGTCCCACTTCCCCTGTTGCTGCTGCTCATCACGCCGTGCGTGCGGTATTAGCTACTGCACTTCAGCTGCACCTCTGACAAATTGAGCTGCAAAGCAAAGTGTAGGGGAAGTGCAAGCATTGTCTGTTGGATGAACAGCATAATCACATAGAGGTTTTTTTAAATAGTATTTGCCCACTACAAAATTAGATCCCTATAAAAATATTGTACAGCAGGCTTTTGAGCTCTGAGTAAGAGGCAGAGACACGTGATTGGATGAGTTGGTGAAGGGCGTGAGAGAAATGAAATACATGTACACAGACGATAACAGGCTTTTAGAACGAATAATCATTTATCCGCTTTGTCAATCACTTGAATTGATTCTAGACCGCCTTTAAATAAGTATTTGTATGTGATCTATGTGTCACTCTGAACAGATGAGTGGGGTCTAATGTGGTGTCCCAGCGTGCTGTGTGATTGGACGGTCCCTCCAGTCGTTACCAGGGGCGTGGAGCCCAGCGAGCAGCTGAATGGGAAACACATTTGTGAGCCTTACCGTTGTATTAACCTAATGGGTAGCAAGCGAAAAACTGTTGTCTGCTTAAATTAATTATCAAGGGGAGGTAGTCACACAGAAATCTCCCGTGTCTTAAAGCGGCCCTACTGGTGTTTAACTACTCGCTCCGCATACAGCAGGCACCATGGAGAGGCATCGTGAGCTGCTGTAGCTGCACCCGAGGAAAAGGATGCGAGGATTTAAAAGGACATAAATACAACATATTCGTCTTTTTTCATCGTCAATATGGGGTTTTTGATCACTTAGCAAAGATTTAGCTGGACCCGTATTTGTTTGCTGCGCTTGGGGTTGCCTGTGTACGCGAAAACGTGGACACTATGCAGATAGGGCGTTTTAAAGTGCACCTTTGAAACGCAATGGACAATCTGCTAACGTTAGCGGGGCTTTTCTAACATCTGACAGGTCCGTATGTGTCGTGGAAAGCTAACGAGAGTGTAGCCGAGGTTGTTTGGTCGCTTTTTAAACCTAGGTAAGTCGTGTCCCATCTTTGTTCAGTGTCATTTAATGTTGTAGCTAACCGTTGTTACCTGAGATATTACGGTATATTAGCAACAGACGTTAGTTCTGAATCAACTTAACGTTAACTTGTGACGTCAGAGACAGTTGGCTTGTCGTTTCCCTCGCCGTTAATGGCTTCTGCTAAAATAAATGTTTTAAACTCGTGGGCTGGTCTCTTTTTTTTTATCCACCTGCTTATTTGACATCAACAAACTTAAACTCCGTAATGTCTGACATCCATAAACCCAATATATATCTTTAGTTTTCCCCTAAACACCAGGACATGTTTGATTTTGTTTCAAGTTCTGCTACACGTTTATTTTGCAGATCTTCATATCGGATGCAATCTCGTCTATCATCCATCCCACTGTCGTTAGGGCCCTCGGCTGGCAAACTGCGTCACCGAGTGGGCGCTGCAGGTATTCATCTCTAGCTCTGCACTTTGGGAAGTCTAGCCATGGCACGAATGAACTGGAAACCAAAGTGACTGGACTTTTGAAATCACCATGGAGCCTAATTCATACTCGGAGGTCCACCAAGAATTACAATACCCCTCTGTATCTAACTCTCAGCGTGAACTGGCCCCACATATGTATGAGACCATGGGTGATGGCAATGTCAACCATGTGGACTCAGTAGGGAGGGGGGTGAGTGACCCCAGTGCGTCCAGTTATCAGAGGAATGTGCATCAGAGATTTATCAGGAGGAGTCTGTGGTTCTCGGACGCAGACGAGCAGACCTTTGAAGCACCTGAATGTGATAACAGGAATAAGATCCTAAACATAAACCTGCGGACAATAGTGGACAGGACACGGGGGACCAGTGGGATACAGGAAGGTTCCAGCACTGAAAGTCAAGGTGGGCATAAAGACAGTGCAACCGAAAGTGCCAGTGCGGATGAGGAGAAGGAGAAAGGTGGAGATTCCTTAAATCCCACATGCAATGGTGGTGGTGGTGGTAAAGCTGCTATGAAGGCATCCAGTGAGGAGAACGAAGAGGAGGCCGAGATGAAAGCAGTCTCCACATCTCCAGGAGGAAGATTCCTGAAGTTTGACATAGAACTGGGGAGAGGGTCCTTCAAGACGGTCTACAAGGGCCTGGATACTGAGACCTGGGTGGAAGTTGCCTGGTGTGAGCTGCAGGTAAAGTACTAAATATAACATGTCTGTGACACCCAATCATATACTCAGTTTAAGTAAAGGCTAGAAAAAGCATATACATGAGCCACATATAACATCCTTTTTTAATGGTTTATTTTTGCATTCGGGCATGGGAGACGATTATAGCAGAAACTGTCTTCACATTCTTATACTCTACAAGCAATGCACAATTTGTTTCTCAATTGGCAATCAATATTAGTGATGAATGCCTGACGACCGCAGGAAGCCCCCTCTCCTTGCTCTTCTCTCTGTCGGTGAAGGTTCACACATGATGTTAGCATAATGGTGATTTCTTCAGGGAGCTGTCAAGCAGCCTCGTGAGGGATCCTGCGAAGATGCAAATGGATTACCATTAAAGTTGAAATGGTTTACACAGGGAAAGCGATTGACAAGCATTAGCTGCTGAGGTGGGGACACATACCACCACTGAAGTTGAGTGATCAGCAGTTTAGCAAATGCACAAGGCGTCTCTCTCTCTACCTTGTCTTATGTTACACAGACACAAGAAAATCACCAGCTTAGTCTAGCAAAAGCTATTAACTAATTATCTCCCGTTCTTTGGAGACTGCAGTGGAGATTTCCTACCTCTCTCTCCCAGGAGGCTTAAGGGGGACTACAGTAGGCATGACTGGCCCCCTTAAAGAAAGAAAACGTCTCCTTTAATTAGTTCTTTCACCGTTCCGATTAAAATAGTTAAGGATTCATTTCCAACCGTTCAACCCATCCTTAATTTTTATTCTAGTGATTTGCTCAGCTGTAAGAGCACTGGTGAAGTTATTGAAGTGGACAGGGCTGGACAATGGTTGTGTCTTCCTCCGTGCTTTTCTCTGCCTCCCCCTGTGCAACAGGAGTTAGGCAGACAGTGCGCTGCTGTAGCATGCTGTGAACAGTGTGGCGGTCCTGTGGCCTCAGTGAATACTAATTCCTATGGTTCTGAAAACATCTTGGACTTAAGAATGCAGTGAAAGAACTTAAACTGGTTCTGTAAGGCAGTGACACACCTCATCCCTGGTGAGAACTTTGAAGATAACATTGGCTAGCGATGAGTAAAGATACAGCAGTGCAGACTCTGACAGACATGATGACTTCATGTGGGTGATGTCATGCAGACTGATTGTAGCAGTGAGAATCCCAGATCTCCCTCAACTTGATAACACTGAGCTGCAAGCGGATGATAGGAATGGAAGCAGGAAGCAATTTACTATATTTTTTATTCTCCCCTAGTGTCACATTAAAACTCCCTCTAGCAGACACTCAATAATAGATTTTAATCACAACAGAAATGTTCCTTTGTCTCAATCAGGGTTCTCAGTAGCTGTTTCATATGTTGTAGCTTTAAGCCCACAGTCTTCCATTAAACGGTTTGATAAGCAAAACCCTGTGCTGCCCTGATCAATCTGCGTCAAAGTGCTCTCTGGTTCTTTAGCTTACCGAGCGGATCAAAACCATTAGTTGAGACTTTGTGACTGGGTCAACAAGGTCACGTGGTTCCTTCCCGAGTTGATCAGAACTCCTTGTGATCTCACGTCAATTAATCCCGCCTTTTATAAAACTAACAATTAATCTACTAGAGTGGTGCTGAAAAAGGTCGGACTACTAAAGTGTGGCAGATCTGTGAACGTGAAACTTAATAGGTGTACATTTTAGTCCTTATCTAAGATATTTTTTTGATTGGGTATTAAGATATGTTATCTTTTACAGCTGCAACCATTGTTGTTTAACAAAACATCGAGTAACGGAAAAAGAATTAGCAAGTATTTTGATAATTGAACATGCTGCTAAAATAATTGATAATACAAATTAAAGTAAGACTTACTTCAGATGTTTAGTTTGTTGAACAGAATCCTTCTAAAACTGAAATTGTTTTCATTAAAGACCAAGAAAACCACAAATATTCACATTTTGAAAATCAATAAATAGAGATTTCATTAAAAAATGACACAAATCAAGTTTTATTTATATAGCACATTTTTAAAACGATTTTTTTTTTAAAAGTGCTGTACATGCAATAAAAACACTTTACTACAATAGCAAACAGAAGACAACAAATTACAACAGCAAAAATAACAATCACATACAGGGAAATGTCAGGAGTTGTGCTAAATGATTATCAAATTGACAGAAGATTAGTCAACTTATCATTTTAGCTTTAGTCATTATGGATATTTCAATGTATATTTAAGCTGCTGTTGTTCACAAAGCCACAATCACATTTTAAGTTAAGCCTTTTTGGACAAAGTTGCCTTATTGTAAGATGGTGAGCAGCAAACGTATCCTTTATCTGAGTAGGTGTACTAAGCTCGGCCAGCGGATTGGTTGTTAGCGAGTGATTAAATGCTTTATTGACTTTCTTAAAGATACATGTTGTAGCGTTGGTGGGACCTAACAGCATGCTTTATATTGTTTTGAGTCACTTAAGAGTCACTTTAAAGCCTGATGGTCCAATTCAAAACCCACGCTGACCACAATAACAACAGACCTTCTCCGTCATGTTCAACAGCACGGTGCAAGGCAGAACAGGTATCAACTAGTCTTAGGAGGACTGCACCCAAAGACTTTAAAGTAAAGATTGTATGCCTGTGTTGGGATTGTTTACTCTTCAGTGTTGCATGCAGATAATGCCAGCTTTACCTAGCTCAGTGAACTGTGTAGAAGACAGAGGAGCTCTGTGGAAGATGTGGAGCGGGAGATATGACTCTGTGATTTTCCACAGTGTTTCCTCCTTCCAGTGGTCACGTGGCTTTCTTGCCTAGAAATGTTAATCTGGTTCTATGTGTATTCGTTCTGCCCCTTTCCTTCTCTCTCCAAACCCCCCCTGCCCCTTTCCTTCTCTCTCCAAACCCCCCCTGCCCCTTTCCCCTCTCTCCCAGCTCCCCCTGCCCCTTTCCTTCTCTCTCCAAACCCCCCCTGCCCCTTTCCTTCTCTCTCCAAACCCCCCCTGCCCCTTTCCCCTCTCTCCCAGCTCCCCCTGCCCCTTTCCTTCTCTCTCCAAACCCCCCTGCCCCTTTCCTTCTCTCTCCAAACCCCCCCTGCCCCTTTCCTCTCTCTCCCAGCTCCCCCACAGTTATGTTTCTGTGCCAGACTGCTGGCATAACACAGATGGTCCTAGCTCAGGCAAGGATGTTCGTCTGAGAGAAAGACTCCTGTTGTGAGTTTCTCATTGTTGTGAAGAAGCACTTCTTGTGTTTCTGTTTGCCTTGTCTCACGTTATCATTGCGCACTGGAATTTATTTTGTAAACCTTGGAAACGTCCCCTTTCGGCCAATTGTGGCTCGGTGTATAGATTTGTATCTCTAGTCTGTGTTGAATGTTGTGCGCACACTCGCAGACACATTTGACTTCTTGCAGACCTCTCTGTGGCATTTGGCATTGAGCTTTTCTCTTGTAGATGATATCTGGCTGTCGGTGTGTGAATCCAGAGCTGGCAGTGACACTATGGCAGTGAGATAAAGCTGCCTGTCTCTCAGTGTTTACTGAGACCTAGCAAGTGACACCATGACCCACTGCCAATGCCTTGGTCCCAACACTGGATTCTGCTGTGGTTGTAGATTAGAGTGAGTCATGTTATAAGGATGGTTGTGTGTTCCTGATCATAGTTTATGGCGGTCTCTTTGCAATATTATGCATAGCGATAACAACAACTCCTTCTCGCCTGATCAAATGGCAAAAGTAAAACAAAGTTGCTGAAGTGGGTAATTGGTTCCAGCTCATTTGGCATGAGGGCATAAAAGGAGTGAGGCCTACAGTAAGGAAGCAAAGACGGAGAGACCCAGCAGCTGTTGCTAACAGTGTCTTATCAGGCATGCTGGAGCTCCCTGTCACTCTGCCAGCTGAAGAGGGAAGGGAGACACGCCGGTTAGAGCCACAGCACTGTGGCCTGTGGTAGAACAGGCATGTTGGAATGATGCTGGTTAGTAGTTAATGTAGTCTAATTAAAGACAACAAAAACAGTTTTAAAAAGCTAACTTGTCTGTACCATGTACGTTTTGCTTTGTGTTTTGAGAAGTAAGAGTATATAGCATGAAGGTGTGAGTAATTCGACCTCCTCCCTATAAAGTAAGTCAACAATAAGAATATAGTTTAGAGTTGTCTTGAGTATTTTGTTCCACATTGGCTTACTTTTGATCAGAGAATGGTGCGTTGTTATCCCTTGTGAACACTAACTAACTACGCACACACAGCAGTTAGTGTTTTGAGAATTGGAGTGTTTTCATTTGGCGAAAGCTCTTCTCAGCTCTCCAATGAAGACCCAATGGGAAGAGCTGACTTGTAAAATGAAGTCCCAGTCGTACGTTTCACTCCTTTTTGATGAGCATCTATGCAAACCTTTTGTTCCTATCTCAGTGCAACTGTGGCTGCGTTTGGTAATGCGTTTCCATAATTGAGACTTTTTCTCAATTACCTCAATATATTACAATACGACTGAGACTGAGGATTATTTTCCTAATTTAGCAACATGTTTGAGCGATGAATTGAGTCCTTGTTGTTGCCGGATATATAACTGCCGGATATATAACTGTCGGACGAATTCAAACACGTTTTGTTGTTTTTAAACAATAACTGGCTGACAACAAAAGTAGCAGATTACGTTTCTGTCAATTGACTAATTGTTTCCGTTCTGCATTACCTTGTTTGTCAGTAATGCTCCAACAATCCAATGTCTTGTATCCCTGCTGTGTGGATTGAGCTCGCTGTGCCTGCACTGCTGAGTCATCCTTACAGTAGTGTCTTTATTATCACAGCAGATTCAGTGAGCAACCTTCAGAGACACATCACCCCTCTAGATCTAACTCTGATTTGATGAAGATTTGACCTTTGAACTCCCTCTGCCAACAATACCAGCTGTCACAACAGCTTATTAGGACGTGTAATCCTTGTTGGAATTAAGAAAGGTTATTTGTATGAATGAATGTGGAGCACCTCTGTATCCTGTTAAGGCCTCCAGCTCACTGTAGGCTCTGTGGTCTGAAGACAAGGGCAACTGTTAACACACGCTTTAGTTGAGCTCTGCATCACTTACGTAATAATAAGCAAAGACAAATGGCCACACAGCAGCACATGTGTCTTGAATTGAACTGAACTGTAACTTCTTACTGTAAGCAAATGTAAATCCTCTTATGTTCAAGGACTGTTGGATATATAAACAGAGTTTTGCTAATCACTTTTTAAATGATGAGTTTTGTGTGCCTGGGATATACATTTGTACGTTTCAGGTATGCATGTAGGGGGACACGGTGTGTACGTTTCAGGTATGCATGTAGGGGGACACGGTGTGTACGTTTCAGGTATGCATGTAGGGGGACACGGTGTGTACGTTTCAGGTATGCATGTAGGGGGACACAGTGTGTACGTTTCAGGTATGCATGTAGGGGGACACGGTGTGTACGTTTCAGGTATGCATGTAGGGGGACACGGTGTGTACGTTTCAGGTATGCATGTAGGGGGACACAGTGTGTACGTTTCAGGTATGCATGTAGGGGGACACGGTATGTACGTTTCAGGTATGCATGTAGGGGGACACAGTGTGTACGTTTCAGGTATGCATGTAGGGGGACACGGTGTGTACGTTTCAGGTATGCATGTACTGTAGGGGGACACGGTGTGTACGTTTCAGGTATGCATGTAGGGGGACACGGTATGTACGTTTCAGGTATGCATGTAGGGGGACACAGTGTGTACGTTTCAGGTATGCATGTAGGGGGACACGGTGTGTACGTTTCAGGTATGCATGTACTGTAGGGGGACACGGTGTGTACGTTTCAGGTATGCATGTAGGGGGACACAGTGTGTACGTTTCAGGTATGCATGTAGGGGGACACGGTATGTACGTTTCAGGTATGCATGTAGGGGGACACGGTATGTACGTTTCAGGTATGCATGTAGGGGGACACGGTGTGTACGTTTCAGGTATGCATGTAGGGGGACACGGTGTGTACGTTTCAGGTATGCATGTAGGGGGACACGGTGTGTACGTTTCAGGTATGCATGTACTGTAGGGGGACACAGTGTGTACGTTTCAGGTATGCATGTACTGTAGGGGGACACGGTGTGTACGTTTCAGGTATGCATGTAGGGGGACACGGTGTGTACGTTTCAGGTATGCATGTAGGGGGACACGGTGTGTACGTTTCAGGTATGCATGTAGGGGGACACGGTGTGTACGTTTCAGGTATGCATGTAGGGGGACACGGTGTGTACGTTTCAGGTATGCATGTAGGGGGACACGGTGTGTACGTTTCAGGTATGCATGTAGGGGGACACGGTGTGTACGTTTCAGGTATGCATGTAGGGGGACACGGTGTGTACGTTTCAGGTATGCATGTAGGGGGACACGGTGTGTACGTTTCAGGTATGCATGTAGGGGGACACGGTGTGTACGTTTCAGGTATGCATGTAGGGGGACACAGTGTGTACGTTTCAGGTATGCATGTAGGGGGACACGGTATGTACGTTTCAGGTATGCATGTAGGGGGACACGGTGTGTACGTTTCAGGTATGCATGTAGGGGGACACGGTGTGTACGTTTCAGGTATGCATGTAGGGGGACACGGTGTGTACGTTTCAGGTATGCATGTACTGTAGGGGGACACAGTGTGTACGTTTCAGGTATGCATGTACTGTAGGGGGACACGGTGTGTACGTTTCAGGTATGCATGTAGGGGGACACGGTGTGTACGTTTCAGGTATGCATGTAGGGGGACACGGTGTGTACGTTTCAGGTATGCATGTAGGGGGACACGGTGTGTACGTTTCAGGTATGCATGTAGGGGGACACGGTGTGTACGTTTCAGGTATGCATGTAGGGGGACACGGTGTGTACGTTTCAGGTATGCATGTAGGGGGACACGGTGTGTACGTTTCAGGTATGCATGTAGGGGGACACGGTGTGTACGTTTCAGGTATGCATGTAGGGGGACACGGTGTGTACGTTTCAGGTATGCATGTAGGGGGACACGGTGTGTACGTTTCAGGTATGCATGTAGGGGGACACGGTGTGTACGTTTCAGGTATGCATGTAGGGGGACACGGTGTGTACGTTTCAGGTATGCATGTAGGGGGACACAGTGTGTCCGAGTGCATGCAGGGTTTCACTGGCTTACCTTCTGATCTTATATTTATGGAAATACTCTAAAACAAATACATGAATGCACAAAGCCCTAGATGGGAAGCTCATGCTCTTGTGTTGCATGAAATGTACATTTAAAATACCCCAAATGAGTACAATTCTAACTTTCTGAAGCTTATCATACTCATCTTTGCAGACAGTGATTCAAGCCGTTGGTGGTGAGAGGATAGTAAGCAGTGATGTTGCATTGGGGTTCATATGTTTATGATATGTCTACGCTTTGGCAATAATGTAAGAAATAGGGGAGAAAAGACAAACCGTTGTTCTTCAGGTAGCTTTACAACTTGTATATGTACAGTACAACCAAAATTAAGTTTAGGACTCCAAACATGTCAAATTGGTATGTATTGATTTGAAACTTAAAAGGAACACCATCTAGTGTGTTTCTTCAGTACTTTGACCCCTCATCAGTGCTTCTTTTCTTCTGCTGCTGGGGTCCTTTTTCTGTCAACTTTCACATTTTGATATTACCTTTATTGAAAATGAGAATTATGATTGTTTTGGCTAGAACTGCTAAGATGGCATATCCTGCTTCTGTGTTCCTTTAGCTTTTTGTTGTCGTTGTACCTAAGGCAACCTTGAAGTGTTAGTTAAGGTTGGCAGTGATGCATTAAACAAAGCATTTTGTAAATTGCTTTTATTATTGATGACCAGGACGAGTGTTGCCTCAGGTGCCTCACACCCTAAGAAAGACGACTGCTTCTAAATTCTCCATTCAGCTTTTGCCTGGGCGTTGTTGAGTCTGGGTCGGAAGAAATCTGCTGATTCAAGGCTGTCTCTTTTGCGTTGTGCCCGCACTCTGCGGCGACTGATAAAATGGAGTTCGGCTCAGGACATCTCTACGCCGCACCCCCCTCTGCTGTGCGTGTGCCTTGTCTCAGCTCCAAGCGTCATCATTGGTGATGTGGGAAAAGGGGAACACTGCACACTCCACACTCTTACTATCCGGCCTGTAACAGTCCACGTTGGCTTCATTACGCTTTTAACATTTACATGGGCGTGAATATTTGTTCTGAGGGCAGTGGGGGAACTTGCTCCCCCGGGTATCGTAGCACCAAAGCTGTTCATAGCTAGCTGTATTAGATACGTTCTGCTTTTTACAATGGGCCTTAGGCTCTGTGTGACCTCTATGCGTTGGTTGTTACTGTAGGGCTCTGAACAGGATTATTACAAAAGTTAAATGCGTATGTATATGCAAACATAAACTGCAGCACACTGCTACATAATTTACCGTGGTAACATTTCATTTACAAGCTTTTGTTGTCAATGTATTGATAGTAAATGAATTAACTAGCTTTAATAAAGTTCAACTGTAAATAATTTTTTAACTTATACCATATACTTTTTAGGTTTCCGCAGCAAATGTGAGGGATTTCATGGAAAATAAAAGCATTAAAGGGACCGCTGACACTGTACGACTAATATTGATATCAGCATTGGCCTCCAAACATCCAGCGTCATTCAGGCTGTAAACAAAGATGTGATCAGTCAGCAGTCGTCAGGGCTGTTGCATGAGAAGCATTGGTCTTTAAGGAGGCATGTGTGGAATCAGACATTTTAGTTTCTTTATCTCTGTGTCAAAGAACTGTTTGTTTGTCAGATTACGCATTTAGTCTGTGTGCGGAAAGCTTTAGGTTTGAATGGCTAATCCACATAACTCCCTGTCACAATCAGCCTGACACGCATTACACACTCCTTTGCAACCAACTTTCACTATGGACTACTTACAGTTAAGGTTAGGCATAAGTCCAAGTGCTTCATCATGCAGTGTTGTTTTCCTCTTTCCTTCCTGTTAACTAAGGGTGCTGTGGGTGTGGCCGTTTGTTTGTCATCCCCTCCTCTTAGCTTCTCCTAATTCCTTCCACCTTATTGTATTGATCTAAAACCCCTAAAACACAAACGGCAGAAACAATCATTGAGCCATGTGCAGATGTATCATCACAATAACCGTATATCTTGTCATCAAGTCAGTGTTGTTGTCATTCGGGGTCCTCTTTGACGAGCAGTAGTGATGTGTATCGTTGCTCTTCTCTTAGCCTTACAGCATTCTCACCAGCTCTTCTTTATTGAAAATGTCATTCTGTGCCACCCTGAGTGCGAGTGTGCCAATTAGCACAGCTTAGGTGTGGCGTGTCTGGGTAACAGTGACCGGTAAAGCTGTCGGCCAAACTCTCCTGCAGTCACGCCTCCTGATGGGACACAGTTGAACTGTGGGCATTGTGCTGGCTCATGGTTTTCCGCCCTGCACCAACCTTTGTTACGGCAGCAGAAGCACTGCAATAGTTATTTGGGGGATGGGTGCAGAGGGTGGCAGAGCAGCCAAGTCATCTAGCATACCTCCTTAAACCTGGCAACCTGGCTTCATGTGTCCGGATGCAGAATATCTGCATTGTTGCCTTTTCTAAATAAGCTATGACCAAGACACAGCTTTTAGTGTCGGTGTTTTGTATCATACTGACCTCCAGAAAAGAGGTGTGTGTGTGTGTGTGTGTGTGTGTGTGTGTGTGTGTGTGTGTGTGTGTGTGTGTGTGTGTGTGTGTGTGTGTGTGTGTGTGTGTGTGTGTGTGTGTGTGTGTGTGTGTGTGTGTGTGTGTGTGTGTGTGTGTGTGTGTGTGTGTGTGTGTGTGTGTGTGTGTGTGTGTGTGTGTGTGTGTGTGTGTGTGTGTGTGTGTGTGTGTGTGTGTGTGTGTGTGTGTGTGTGTGTGTGTGTGTGTGTGTGTGTGTGTGTGTGTGTGTGTGTGTGGAAATATTTTCTTTCATAATCTCCTTAGCCAAGACTTGTTGATGAGTTGTTTAAATATACATCGCTGTCACACTATTGTTACGAAGCCCAAACGATGCTAATCTGCTCCGTATTAACTTCAATGTGAGGCCAGTTTATTGTGGGGAACGCGGAGATTGTAATTACGACCAAAAGCTGTGAGACGAAGATGACGCAGATTTTCTTTTCTGAGCGTGTCATTATGCGGCCTTAATTGGGACTAATGCGCTCCTAATGCGTTTACTCAACCGGATGTGTATCTCACTGGCTGACTGATTGTGAGAATGAGAAGAACAATAAGAACCAGAATAGCCGGCGACTTGGGTCTGCTGCTTGCTCGTTTTATATGCCAAAGCATTGTAGTCCTGAGATTTCTTAAACATTTGACCCACACAGTTGACCATAAGATTCTCCATATCATTTGTAAATCACAGCAACTCTCAAACAGGAGGAAAAACATGTTGTTATAGTTAAAAAGTGAGTATCTGCCAAACCCTCATAAAGGCCCATTCACACGAGAGACTTCTAAACAAACTTGTAACAATGGTTTTCCTTTTTCCTCATATTCAAGTGATTTATCAACTTGGATTCAAATGTGCTATTTTATAATTTAGCAAATATGTTGTAGCTGTTTCATACCAGGATTGATTTCTGAGCTTATTTAATAGAAGTGGTTATTTTCCATATCCCTGCTCTCCTGGAATCTGTCCGTTCTTATGTGTAAGGCTACTGGGTTCATTACGATACTTCACACCCTTCATTTGCAGTTATGTAATTTCCTATTACGGGATGAGAAGAATCCATTTTGATAACGGTCATGACTCAACCTTTCTTTTCTTCTAAAACCATTTTGTGAGGTAACGGATTAAACTTATTTTTACAATGAAACTTCCCAGCTTCAGAATTGGTGTCTATAAAGTGACTCTTTTCAATCTTCGAACACAATCAGCATCTCTAGCCCGACAGCTCTCCCTCTAGGCGCAGGCGAATTCTATGAATGGATAATCAATAGGAGACACTCATCCCGATATAGCCCCCTAAATTCCGGTAGCACTTGACAATTTATTTTTATTTTTATATCAAGCAAAAAATGCAATCACTGCAGGAAGAACTAGCTGTGTCATTCTGTTGTCAGTGAAGCATTGTGCTGACTCACCATCGTGTTGATCTCAGACAGCTGATATTCCAATGAAATGGGAAACTATTGAATATGCTTTTGGAGCTCTGCACTGTTGGGACTGCTTTCACATGAAGGATGCTCATGTTTGACAGATTCATGTTGTGCTGCTGTGTGTTTCGCTCTGCTCTCAGCATGAGCCTGTTAGTCCAATAATCAGGTGCATTAGCCATCCTGCCTATATTACAGACTAGATGCCAGGCTCCTTCAAAAGGGCCATGCTTTTTATTATCCAGCATGTTGCTCTTAGAAACTAAAAGTATTTCACAAGTGTCCAGATTAATTTGGGCAACTAAAAGTAGACTTTGCAAGGAATTTTACCGATAACGAAAAATGGCCACTGTAAGACACCTGCAGCGATACCATCTCCCCGCGGCGCATACCGTGCATTCTGCAGCAAATATGGCCTCACTTTAAGCCAAACTGAAACGGTGTCCGTGCTTTGCTCGACCTAGAAAAGCACTTTGTCCTTACCTGGACTGCAGACACCATGTGACTTTAAAGCAGGAACTTGATTGAACATATAGTTGTGCCATCACATGGTGTGTTCGCCTGCACAATTCCCAGAACTTGTATTTGAATCCATGACCTGGTCCGATCTGTGTATCTGAATGCGTTGGGCTCTAATATAGTCCCGCTCAGCGCCGTAGTGGGTGGCAGCCGAGTGGCGCACAGCTTTATAGATCGCTTCCTGCTAATGTCACAATCTATTCTCCTCTCCCTCCATCTCCTGCTATGCTTTCTGTGCGTGTCTGTTTAACCTCGCCTGGGCGGCTCCACACTCTGCTGCAGCCTGCTGGGGCTACTTTAGTCATGTGTACATTGCAGATTTGATAAGATTATGAAAACACATACACACACAAACACTAAAAGATCTTTTTTCAAGTCTAATGTAATAGCGAGTCACGGTTGTTAAATGCTCACATTGCTTATAGTCACTCTGCAGCAATTACAGACTCTCTTACTGATGCTTACATTGATATCCTATCTCTGGTAAGGGTCTTGAGATTGACATTCTTCTGGTTTCTCCGTGTGCATGTATCTGTCTGTGCATCTCGCCATGCTGTGCACACCGCCTCTCAGCCTACGTGTGGCGTCTGTTGAGAGGGAAAGCGGATATGAGAGAGCGATAAAGGTGTGTTTGGGGGAACACTCCGAGGTGGGGGTTATTTACGAATAGCAGCAGGATTCCCTAAAGATGAGAGCAGAAGTGATGAGGAGGAGGAGGGAGCATGAACGATGAAACGGTAATGAGGGGAGATGAGGGGTGTGGCTCCTATGGGGGAGAGGGCTGCTGCTGCAGTGTGCTTTAAGCGGTCCGTCTCCTTCCTCCTCTGACCTGTAGTGCAGGTAAACTTCAGTCCATGTGCAGCACAGAGCACTCGGGGAACACCCAGCCCAACTTGGGCGGCCGAGCCCTTCCCCGCTCAGCCCGCCTCCGTAGAAACGGTTCTCTGCAGAACTGAATAATTCATGGGACTTTAGAAGGGTGCAGTGAAAATCCCCACCCCCCACTCACTTGCACACAAACCCTAATATGCCACATTCTCGCACACATAGACACGCAGCATGCTTTATCATCGCATCCCTTCACTCCTCAACGCGTTGTATCACAGCACGTTTTGCTCACTTAATGACGTCTCTGTTGTTCACTCTGATTTTTACATTTTGTTCTGCAGTTCCATCTCACAGAAAGTTGACTGTGGTTGAATAATTAAATGGATTAGATCTCGCTAGATTGTCTTTATCGCAACCTCCGTCGGTGCCGCCGGTCTATGAGAGGGGTGGGGTCGTGCTTCTGGTCCATGCTCAGTGCTGTGGGAGTTTGGAAAAAAGGAAGCTGTGATGAAGAACCCCGTGGCACGACCTAAAGCCAGGGGCTGTCAGAGCAGGGTCAGCCTCACCGAGGAAGCGATTCATATGGATACTTGCCGAAGACGTGTGTGCAAGGGCTGTTTGGTTATGGAGAAGGGAGTGGTTGGTGTAGCAGGGACGGATTGCAGATATGGGGGGAAGGGGGGGGGAGAAGGAGCAAAAGGTAGTAGAGGAGTGAGTGAGCAAGATGGGAGAGATCGATGATACGTAACCTTTAGCTGCAGTGTGTCCTGGGTGTGGCCACGCCAATGAGTGGATTCAATCTCCCCCACAGCCGCTCCTGTTGTCACCCACTCTCCACAGCCGCTACGCTTCCCTGTGAGAACTGGTATTCAACATCCTTTCATTACTACACACACGATGTTTAGGCTGAATCTATTTACTCTGTGAGAAAGCCACTGATCTTGATTCTTCCCAATCACACACACTGCTGTTATCAGCGACGATACACATATGGTCCAATTAGACATGTGTATACGGCTCAAAGACTGACACTCACGCTGTCTTTCCCACGTTGCTGAAACATACTGGATGCCTGCATTTTAAATGTGCAGGGAAATGCCTCCGAGGGCACGGCCCACTCCATCTGCGTGTTCCTGTGACGCAAACGTGCTGTAATAAGTTTCTTTTCATTCGTGCTTGGTATTCATTACTTCTCTCTGCCGCATCTGTCCTCTTTCCTCTAGGATCGCAAGCTGTCTAAAGTGGAACGTCAGCGCTTCAAGGAGGAGGCAGAGATGTTGAAGGGTCTTCAACATCCTAACATCGTCCGTTTCTACGACTTTTGGGAGTGTCCCCTTAAAGGGAAGAAGTGCATTGTCTTAGTAACGGAGCTCATGACGTCGGGAACGCTCAAAACGTAAGCACTGGTGAAGGCAAATCCTCTGAGGAAAAAAATTATACATATTCGAAATTCAATTTTGTCCTATACAGATTCTTACTCGGGTTTCAGTGACATTTGAATGTGTACTATTTCTTCAGATTCTCCAAGAAAGGTCAGCCTCTCTGTGTTTCACTGAAAGGCCATTTTGAAACAGGTAATGTGTTTCCCTCTCCCCTCTACAGCTATCTGAAGCGTTTCAAGGTCATGAAGCCAAAGGTTCTGAGGAGCTGGTGCAGGCAGATCCTGAAAGGCCTTCACTTTCTCCACACCAGGACCCCTCCCATCATCCACAGGGACCTTAAATGTGACAACATTTTTATCACTGGACCTACAGGCTCGGTCAAAATAGGAGATTTGGGGCTGGCAACACTTAAGGCGGCTTCCTTTGCTAAGAGCGTCATAGGTAGGTGAAATAAGATGTAACTTGACAGATGAATGGTGTCTACAGTAAAAAAAGTACACGACATATGAATGATCCTCTCTCTTCAGGCACCCCAGAGTTCATGGCTCCGGAGATGTACGAGGAACACTACGATGAGGCTGTGGATGTGTACGCCTTCGGCATGTGTATGCTAGAGATGGCCACTTCAGAGTATCCCTACTCCGAGTGTCAGAATGCTGCTCAGATATACCGCAAAGTCACTAGTGTGAGTCCAGATACTGTACAGTGTCAGAAATAATGATTTGGGGAAATATTTGACTCTTATACTTCGCATAGGTTAAGAAGCCCTAAATGATTATGATGAACACGATGGAACCATGATAACCTTGTAAAGACCTGTGACACTATAAGGATCATTTATTGCTATTTGTGTGTACACACAACAGGGCCTACATCCATTGTTCATTACAACTTTTAACCAATACATGTATTTATAATTTATTTTAATATAAAGATAATTATTTTATATATATATATATATATATATATATATATATATATGAGATGGGTTTAGCTGCAGCCGCACACAAACTGTGACAAATTGCTGCATTTCTGCATTTAAAAAACACAGAGTACATGATCTGCTCTGCCCTGTGTCTTGGGTGAATAACCTAATGAGCCATATGGAGTCACAGAGGGAGTCCACATCTCCTTTTAGATGAAGCCTAAAGGCTGTATTCCATTCCGTTTGAACAAGTATGTCTCAAGTATGCTAGCAAAACATACTGCAACCGTTTTTAGATAAGGGGGTATCTAAAGTCATGATAGCATTGCTGATTTGATGTAGGGTATTGATTTTCCACGCCTGAGACTTGGCAGTGTGGGAATCGGAGAGATGAATCTTTCACCTGGATGCCTGTGGAAAAGGAAGGGCAGCATCAGTGCAGCTGTCTTCATACGGTTCTCTGGATTGTAACCGTATGCATGGAGTGGCCTGCAGGGACCACTGCAGGATATTAATAGCACTTTGATCAAAGGAACTTCAAAGGAACTTCAATCTGGAGAATGCATATTTTTCATGACTTAAATGCAGAAAGTGTTGTCAGAATGCCGATCTAATAACATGTAGGATCACCAGAAATTCCACCGTTTTTAAAAGTAGTTCAAAATATTACAACTACAAATATTTGGAGTATGGAACTCAGGAAGAGCATGGAAATGTCTGTAGAAAGGTCTCAAACCACTTCTGCTGTCACGATCCATCCACACTCACAAGTTAAAATGCCATAGCAACATTAAGGCAGATGTGTTCTCATTGTAATTCACAAACAATAAACTCACCAAGGTCATTTCTGCTGTCATGTGATGCACACATTGATCTCGGATAAAGAGAAGTGGTTTTCAAGATTTATTTGAATCCGTTTTTTCCAAATCAGTGCAATTCACTTGGATTCAGGCCGACCTCGGCTGCCGTGCTGTCACCGGTGTGAGTGATGAAGATAAGATTCAGGGTGGAGCGTCGCATAAACATCTCTCCCCTTTTTCCTTTATTGTTATTTTTATGATATTACCACAACATCCTTCCATTGCGTGCCCTCAGCATCTGTTTACGTTTCCCTCTCCTCAGGGAGTGAAGCCAGCCAGCTACAACAAGGTCATGGACCCTGAAATCAAGGAGATTATTGGGGAGTGTATCTGCCAAAAGAAAGAGGAGCGGTGAGTGCCCATCATTGTCCAGCCGCCAGCCACTCGGGCCAACAAGGTGCCTTCTCATCCTTCATGCCTTATCTCGCCTCCTCAACTGAGATACGGGATTGTCCCAGTCTCAATAGTTTTAAAGGACAACTTAAAGAATGGTTGAGCAACACACAGATGTCCAATCACCGCTAAATGCACTTTTATACAAGGGTATCTCCTCTTGCACTTTATATGTCGTAGCTGCTACATTGTACTGCCATGTGGTAAATGCTTGTATGCTGCTCATGCTCTTCCTGCATATCATGTACCGTACTTTTCGGACTATACAGCGCACCTGCATATAAGCCGCAGCAGCTACATTGTCCGTCTGTCTTGCTCTCGTTCTGTCTCTCGGTTCCACTTTTACGTTGGCGCGCTACCTGTCTCACTCTTTTCCGGCCTCCAGCTTTTCCTGCTGGAGCCCGCCGTTAAAAGGTGGCGGGCGCGGACCGGTCATAGAGCCCATAGTGTTAAAGGTGGTTAATTTTACCTGTAAAATCCATAGATTTAGGAGGTTCCCTAGTGGCCGTTAGCTGTACAAAAAAAATGGGGGAAAAAGTCGCGGCTTATAGTCCGAAAAGTACGGTATTTCTTTTTGCTATGTATACAAATGTCATGTTCTTATATGTTGTATGTGACGGGACTACGGATGGAAATGAGCTCAAAGCTCAAATCCAGCTCATTTACACTTGTAAGCATTATTTAGTTTTAAAGTGTTCATCATGTGCACTGTCCCGCGTTCAAATAAACGATTAAATGAAATCACGCAGCCCACCATTATGATGCTATCTGCCAACACTGTACATTACAGAGAAGTGGCAGCAGTGTGTTCTGAGTGTTGGGGTTTCTTCTCTCAGGTACACCATCAAGGAGCTGTTGAACCATGCCTTCTTTGCTGAGGACACAGGTGTTAGGGTGGAGCTAGCTGAGGACGATGATGGGAAAAAGGACTCGATAGCCCTTAAACTTTGGGTGGAGGACCACAAGAAGCTAAAAGGAAAATACAAGGAGACTGGTGCAATCGAGTTCATGTTTGACCTGGAAAAGGACGTCCCTGAGGTCGTGGCACAAGAGATGGTGAGTGATTTGTGTTGTCAGAAAAAGGGTTAGGGTTAGGGACATCAAATATTTGGAGATGAATCGGGATTAGGAATCCTGTGATTCATTTACTTTTTGTTTAACATTGTGATGCCTACCCTTAAAAAAATTTGTTTGACCCCTTCTAAGCCCACTTTCAATGAAAGCATAACGTGTCTGAGTTTGTGTTCAGACATAGAAGAATCCTTATCTAGAGAACTCCTATTTGCATCCAGGAAACACTCCTACCTTAGCGTTAACCCGTGTGTGTTATGCAGTTTGTCATGCTTTGTTTGTCTTTCTGGTTAAGTGTGTTCGAGCTGCTGACATGACTCCTATCTCATCAATGCTGTCAAATGCAGATTGCTGGAGATAACTGGCTGGGCTCCTTCAGGAAATCAGTGATTGGGGTTTTGTTTTGTTTTTTGTTTACATGGCTTTGATTGGACGCCATCAGATCAAGCACCCACAGGCCCTGCAATAACAACCTGGCCCAGAGAAATGCTCCGTGTGGGAGCCACGATTTAACCAAGCTTAAACCTTTTTACATCACTCGTCTAACATTCTGCAGCACCATGACATGATGTATTGGGGATGGGATTAGGAGAGTTTAAAGAGTTGAGTTAACACAGCTGAAGTTCAGATGGAACATACAAACATATTCACTGCCAGGCTTTGTTCTTTAACAGTCTTAAAAAATAGAAGGAAAGGAAATGGTTACACATGATCAGAGACAGTAGGGAAACCAAGACCTTTAAAGACTTTTCAAAGGAGGATCATTTTGTTCAGAATGTCCTTTCAGGGGAACTATTGCAAATGACCTCAAACAAACTTGCTTTGAAACAGATGTGTGTTAGGACTGAGGCTTGGGGACTGATGTTCCAAGTAGACTTTATGACATCTTAAGTGAATGCCTGTGAGGTGTGTCATCTGCATTATAATCACGCTCTAAAATAATTTACAAAAAAAATGTAGTATCTCTTTCTTTCTCTTCCTCCCTATCCCCTATTTATTCTTTTCTCTCCCTCTCTCCCTTTATCTATATGTGCTGTTTTGGCCTTGTCCAGGCTGTCAAGCTTGGATTCCAATGTAAGGCCTCTATGTAACATGTTGCCTTGGGCACGCGAGCAGACACGTGGGCCAACAGCTCAATGAGATTGTAGGGGCAGCTTGCTCCAATGTCAGGTCACTCCTCTTCCACTCTAATGGATCACGCTGTAGCGACAGGATAGATGTGTGTCGTCTCTGGGCGTAGTTCTCCCTTTGTTGTGTTACTAGTGCATGTGATGTCCAGTAACAAGTGTGTGTTTTCCATTACATGCAACTTTAAGTTGCTGCAAGTAAGATGAATGTGTTTTTTTTAAATAGCATTGGATTTATTTTGCAGAGCATATTAGCTTTTTTCTTTGAAATATTAAGACGAAACGTTTTGTTAAGCGTGTATTCTGTTCAATGCATTCTGCCTTTGTCATATGCAGATGTAATAATCCTGACAGAGGGAATACTTCCTCACTACTCTGATCCCCTTGGAATACTTCCTTTCTTGTACCCTCTCTCTCTCTCTTACACAATGGGCCCTCTCTTCTCTCACATGCTCCGTGCTAAAAATATCCTGGAAGTCATGCTCTTCCTTTTTTCTTTGTCAGGTGGAGTCTGGCTTCTTCCATGAGAGTGATGCTAAGACTGTGGGAAAGTCGATCAGGGACCGTGTGGCACTGATCAAATGGAGAAGAGAGAGAACCGTGTCTGCTGCGGCGGCAGCGGACCTAGCTGACGCGGGTCAGCGGGTCCAGATGACTCCGTCTCAGGGCATCTCCGCTGGGGTAGCACATGTAGGGCAGCCTTTGCTGGAGCCAGAAGAGCCAGAGGCAGACCAGCACAACAGGCTGCGTAACCTACCAGCCAGTGCAACCTCAGTGACATGTAAGAGAGTGTTCTCCTCCAATCAGAAATACATGAGCCTAACCTTGACTTGTTTACGAGAGCATGATTTGTCTGTCCCTGCAGCAGACAGCACACTGGATAGTGGCATGGGCTCCACCGTCTATTCCGACTCCCACAGCAGCCAGCAGAGTGTCCTCTACCAGTCCCTGCTGGAGCCTATTACTATGGCAACGCAGCAGGTCTGTATCAAAAGCATACACGCGCAGGTGGACCTTGTACATTTTGATGTATTATTATACACACATTCCTTAAAAGTGGCCATCGCTCATGTGCGCCTGAGCACAGGCCCAATTAAAAACTGAAGTCCCTCTGCACAGCCAACATGCATACACTGTTCTGGACATTTACAGATCAATAACACACACCATACATTCATGTGTAGTTGCCCTCACGTTTGTTTGACCTCATCACATCATGTAGTTGTTTTTTTAGGGGGTTTCATCTATTTTGAGTAACATGTGTTTTGCTTTTGGGTTGCTCTTTGACCAGTGCCAGAGCGGCAGCCCTCCTCTAACAGATCATCCACACTCCTGTGAAAAGGGGGAAGTATGGGGGGCCACACTGAGCCCTGATCTCAGGACTCGTTTGGGAGCTACAACCCGGAGAGGAAGTGCTCCTGTTCTTGACAGTCAAAGGGCAAACCAGATTTCCCAACTGCATGCCCTCATTCAGTCGCAGAGATCTGTAAGCCCCACCCCCACAGCACCAGAGGTCCGGTTGGAGCTCAGCCCCCCTGATCTTCACTCAGAGGCTAAGGATGGGTTCCCCTCCCTGAGTGCTCTGCCCGTGCTATATGTCCCTTCACACAATGAGTGCCGTCGCTTTAGTGACACCAGCATCTTACCTCTACCAGTGTCCACCAGTGAGAACTCAACGCAGCCGGTGCGGGGGGGACGCAGACACTCGGACCTCAGTAGTCTTCTGAGTCTGACCTCTCATCATAATCACCAGCTGGCAATGCAAAGAGGCCAGGTGTGCCAGGCCTGCCTCTCTTTGCTTCTCCTGAGGTCAAGAGAAGGGAGCTACCACCGCCCTTCTGTTGCCATGCCACACCACCACTGTCCATGTGACTTTAGACAAACCCTTAGTCCTGGGCGGCTGAAAGGTTTCGGTGATTCTTCTGATTTCTCACTACTGCAGCAGTCACTGTTCAACATAATAAGCCGCAAAGCCGCCCCGTGTCACACCACACACACCCAAGCCACCATGCTGCACCCCTCAGCTGCCTACAGGATGGCCCGCAGTGACGGAGACTGCAGCCTGAAGCGCCATCTCCTTAGTGGCACTCTGGTTGGGGACAGAGAACCCCTCCAGGACACTGAGACCAGGGCTTTAGGAGTGGTAGGTCACATTGGCAGACAAGTCGCTTTGGTGTCCCATATTGGGCCAACCCCTGCTTAACTGATCAAAGCTTCTCCAATCCTGTGTGAGGTACGGCTGACTCTGCATGGAGCTGGTCTGACCTGCTGTCTGAGTCTTGCTGCCTGTAAAGGCCTCAAGAGCTGTCTGTCCTCTGGAAATCAAAGGCTTGCTTCTGTCAAAGGACAATAGCCCTATCTCTAATATACAACGTTTCCCTGCTGATTTACCTTAACCAATCCCTTCCAGAACTGACCCACATTTAACAAATGTTCCTTCCTGCTATACTGACACAATGCTGCAGCTGTCTTGCTCCTCAGCTTGCTTTGGGTAGATGGGCTCTGATCGAAGGAGAAAGGAGGCCGTCTGACCTCACTCCCCTCGGTCTTTCCTACATTTTCTCTCTTGTGTCCTTATTATAGCGCACACCTGTCACCGCCTGCTCTTTGTTGAAACAGATGCTTCATTCGCTTATTTGTGTCCTTCATCCTCTCATTCTACTTGCTTCCTGTAATGTGCTTGGCAACTTATAAGCTTTTGTGGGATTTTTACCTTTTCCCGTAAAATACACCCCAAAGAGGGTCGCATTTGAATTCCTCTCCTTTTCTGTCCTCAGGCCAGTTCCGCAGGTCACCAGAATCAACCATCTGTACAGGGCGTGCCATCATCCAGCACAGCCGTGCACGCACCGCAGCAATACCTCCAGCCCGGACACAGTTACCCTGCTCCTCCATATGTTGGCCAACACACTGCTGCAGCCCCGGCTCAAGCTAGTCAATGTTCAGTCAACCTGCAGCATACAGCCAGTGCTGCGAACTACACACCTCAAAGTGTGCAACAGACTCAAGTGGCAGCAAACATTTCAGCATCAGCTGTGCCACAACATGTTGCACAAAGCTACCAAGCACCAGGACACCAAGCACCAGGACACCAAGCACCAGGACACCAAGCACCAGGACACCACCAACAGCAGCAGCAGGCGACAGCGGCTTCGACTTTCCCTTTGAAAGTCCAACAGACTTGTCAGAACTGTGTAGCCCAACCTCAAAAACAGGCGTCAGGATATCCTAATCCAGTTCAGCAACAGACTGCTGCTGCAGCGCCAGCACAAAGCTACTCTCTTACATCTGTAGCCTCAAATATGGCAGCCACGGCCCAGAATCATCCTACACTAGCTCCCAGCGCACTGCAACACATAGTCAATCTGCCAAGTCAGCATCCTGGTCCAAGCGCCTCCACACCAGCACTTTACAGCCAACAGATACCCACTCAGCAAGAGCACCAACTGAACACTCAGTCCCATATTCACCTGACACAACATGCTGGCCAGGCCTATATTCAGCCTCAAGTCCAGCATTGCCAAGAAACTCAGCATACCTTACACCAACAACTGACACAGCAGCCGAACATGTCTCCTTATCATCACCAAGTACACGCCTCAACTCTACAGAAGCACAGTCAGGAAGCCATGCAGACAGCAGGTCAACAATGGAGCCACGATGTATCCCAGGTTCAGACCCCAGCTCATCTACTTCATCAGACGGCATCGCCAGTTGTGCAGGTGGCAGCCGCACAGCAGAGTTACCCTGCAGCCGGGCTACCTGATGCTGCGTGTCACAGCTACACACACCCTGCCCTCGGTGCGCTGCAGCAGGAGACTGCCGCAGGGCAGAGCCAGTACCACGCTGCTCAGTCTGCAGCTGCTCCACTGACATACGGAGGACAACAGGTGATTGTAATTAATAATCACTGTGCAGTATAATGTAGCAAGGAGCAAGCATCGTACTGGTGCCCCTGTTTTTAATGTTATTTTAGTTTCCCCTCCTCTGACCTCGCACTGTTTTCATTTTTCATCAGTTTCAACCCTATCTTTGCAACGCTGCTTTCCTGAACCAGGTAGAACGCCTTTGTTTTTGTTTGTGTCTGCCACAGTGGGATTCAGTATGAGAGGGACAGTACAAATATCATTATGAACATTATTATCTATGGCATCGCTGTCATTACTTTAACAGACTTATATTGCGGGGCCTGGTTTTGATTTGCTGCTGAATTGGAAGCAGCTGTGTTGGTGGACAGTGCTTGAATGAAGAGAGCAGGTCAACGGGAGCTTCCTCAGACGGCAGCCAACAGGGAGACGATGGAAACAGTAATGAAAACAATAACAGTGGTTTTAGCCCCTGTGTCCGCCTGCCCTCCCAGGCCTGCTCTGTGGTAAACAGGGCTCCGATATATGCTCTACATTCAGAAGGATTCAGGCTTAGGGACAGGAGGGGACATGTAAGCTATTCTGATCTGGGTCAATAGGAGGAAATGCAGTTTCCAAGCAGAAAGATGAAACCGGAATCTCTTCCATTATTGACCCCCCCCCCTTTCTTTCTTTTTCTCCCTCCTGCTTTTCCCTCTTCTTTAGAACCTCTCTGCTGGTCATAGCATCTCACAGCTTGGACAAGACGGGCAGAATCTCAGCCAATCAGCTTCAAGTGTGCCAGCCCAGGCTCTGCCTCATCAACAGTCAATAGCTCAGGCTCCTGTCCACCAACAACTCCAACCGTTGCAGATTTCTAACTTTTTGCCACCTCCACACCCATCCCAGGTATTGTTCCGTTCTTCTCCCTCGGATTATACGGACCAATAACAACATAAACTTGGTCCAGGTTGTGATGCGTCACAGTCTTACATTTGATATTTGTTCTCTCGATTTATTTGAGTTTCCTCTTGTTTCCTTCCCTTTTTTATTTTCTTCAGTTTCCTTCACACTATCCCACAATCCAGGTGATGACAGCTGTGCCTCCCTGTGAACCCTCCCACCCTCACTCCTTCACTGCCCCTCACCCTTCAACCTCTTCCTCACTTAATTCCATCTTCCTTTCCCCTGGACAGACTGTGCCACCCTCTGTCTCCCCCCTCTCTCCTTTGCAAATTGAAAATGTGTTGGTTTCACCCATCCCCATGTCCCTCATACCGTCCCCCTCTCTCATGCTCCGTAAGGTGGGAGCCACATCCCCACAGCACCAGCCCGCCACTGTTCTGCTGCAGAGCGTTAGATCTGAGGCTCCTCATTCACAACCTGCATTTATGTCGGCACCAACCGCCCACCCCATACACACACACAATGCCCCGTGCCAGAACACACACCCTCCCACAAATGGCAGCGCTCAGCCTCTGATACAGGTAATAATGACTGCTGCAGTGGAGTGCAGATGTTTACCAAGGGGGTGTGAACTGGAACCTGTGATTGTGATAATCTGTCAGAGCTTTGTTTTTAGGGTGCTGTTGTTGTGTGGCTGAGGGAGAATGGACGTTTATATGTGAAAGTCAGATTAATACAGAAATGACTTATAAAATGTATGGAAGTGAAAACCCTTAAGAATAATTTTGTATCAAGACATGGCAAATCAGACTCATTTTTGAATATCTCTAAATGATTCTTCCATGAATATAAATAATACAAATCTGTTATTTTATTTGTCTTGTTAATCAGGTTCCTCAGCAGGCCCAGATCAGCCATCCTGAGCATGTCCCCTCTGCCCAGCCCCCCCAGCCTGTAGGCTTCTCCTCACCTTTGCACAATGGTTCAGACCCAGGCACAGTCTCCACTGCCCCCCAGCTGGACAACAACCACCCCTGCCAGCTGGCCCCGCAGGCCCAGAGTCAGGTTCAGAGCCAGATTCCTGTGCTGCAGCCCTCTGACCCTCAGAGGGTGTCATATGGGTCTGCCAGTTCCTCCCTGACTCAGCAGAAACAACTCGGTTCTCTCACCGGAGCTGCAGGTCAGGGTCCAGCAGAGACCAACATGGAGGTATGGACATATGACTCATCGGCTCATTTGAAAATGGTTATATCTTATATCTTCCTCTCTCCGCCTTGCTTTGCAAATATACCAGTGCAGACGTACGAAGAATAATTATACTTCCTCTCAAGCCACCGTCATCATTGATGTCTGAAATAGATTACCTGATATGCTACTCTTGTTTGAATCCTTCTCTTTGCTTGACTCTTCATTTATTGTCTATAGGATCAAGCCACAGAGAAACACACTGGAGGACAAAGCTATGACAGGTACCAGCATCTTTCCCCCCAGCAGTCTTTGCAGATTACAGTCACTGATTCTAAGAATTCGAAGTAATGCTTTTTGGATGAAAAGAAACAGCTCTCGCATGTTGCAGCATTCTGCATAATAAGCCGCTGTGGCTCAGTGGGTAGTGTGCTGGACTTCGAATCAGGTGATAGCAAGTTCGAGTCCCACTGCAGTCAGCATGTCGTTGTGTCCCTGGGCAAGACACTTCACCCCAAATTTCTCCTGTGGGGATTGTCCACAGTACTGAGTATGTAAGTCACTTTGGATAAAAGCGTCTAACAAGTGACATGTAATGTAATGAATGTTGCCATAAAGCATGCGGTCGTAACCAGTTGTCTGTCCTCTCTTACTTCAGACTTGAGAAATGATAGGCTTTTCTTGTTGACAATGTTGCAGTAGTCACACCAACACTTTAACCTTTCATTGGTTGGACACATTGCTCTTACATCTTTAACAAGAAGTGAAAAGAAAACACTTAAACTCTATAAAAAGGTAAGGTGGAGAGGCTGTTTGCCGTTAGCAAACATTGCGGGCGTTCCGCTATTCCTCACAAATAATAGATTGACTACTAACTATCTAGCTATTAGTTTACAGACCACTTTGATCGCCCTTAATGCTTACTTTCTCTGATAAACACTCTGATAGCAGCGATCACTGTGACCAGCGTTATTATAGTTTTAGAAATGTAAATAGTTCCTTCATGTCAGATAGCTATTCTGCCCTCTTTAAGCTCATGTACAGTTTAGCGTCACCAATGGTGGATATATCAGACTTTGCCAAATCCTGCAGGCCTTCCAGAGCAGAACTAAACCGTTTCACTATTTCTGTATCGGTGCTTGGGGGTAAAAAATCATTTGTAGCACGAGATTTCTGTCTATCGTGGCCGGATGATTGTGTGACACACTTGGATAGTTTCTGTTCATTTATCACACACCATTTTGAGTATTTCTCCTTTTGTCAATCCACCATCTTTATCTTCATCTGAGCAGTATTGAGCATGTCGGAAACTATCGTCTCAAAATGAAGAGTGTTTCCACGAATAAGCCATTACTAACACAGATTGTCTTGCCTTTCCTCGCCGAAACCAGTGTCAACTCTGATGCCACATCGGGGAAGGAGATGAGCGACGGTTACGAGGGGACATACGGAGGTAAAGGCGAAGGGAAAGTCCGCAAACACCATCGCAGGTCCACCCGCACTCGCTCTCGGCAAGAGAAGATTAACAGGCCAAAGCTCAGCATGCTCAATGTGGGTAACCAGAAGATATTCCCAACAAGAAAAACATTGTTTAAGATCATTGATAAAAATGATGTGCAAGTGGACAATGTATTAAGTGTGTCTGATCTTGTTAAAGGTGTGCAACACTGGCGATAAGATGGTCGAGTGTCAGTTGGAAACTCATAACCACAAAATGGTTACTTTCAAGTTTGACCTGGATGGAGATGCACCGGAAGAGATTGCCACGTACATGGTATGTTGGAGACGGAAACTGCCACCTAAACTGATGCAACGGTTTCTGTTGTATGCTGCAAGTTTACTTAAATATTTTGTAATGGCTTAGAACTCATGTTGATAGATACATTCATATTTATGTCATAACTACTTCACCAACTGTATATGTATATTATAGCTGTTCTGGGGAAATGCCTACTTGTTAAACTTAGCAGTAAGTTTAACTTCTATGATATGAAACCCTAAGAAACAGAAGTACTTAATAAACATAACAAATGATGCAAAAGTACTCCTTGGATTTTCTTGGGGCCTTTTATTGAGACCATATCTGGAATTTCAATCTGTTTGTTTACTCTTTACAAGGTGCAATGTTGGCGAGGTTTCCCCCTCCTAAATGCGTTTTTCCTCCTGAAGAATTCTTAGACATCTGCTGTTCCTGGCACAGTTTTATTTCAAGCATTGCTTTTTAAACTAAATTCTGTAATATCCTTTTGCCCTTTTCTCCATGGTGCCCCTCAGGTGGAGAATGATTTCATCCTGCCTTTAGAAAAAGAGATGTTCATTGAGCAGCTGAAGGACATTGTGGACAAGGCTGAGGACATGCTGAGTGAGGACACCGAGGGCGAGAGGAACTCTGACCACGGAGGCAGTCCCAAACAGAGTGAAGGCGCTGTGGGAGCAGAGGTGAGAGAGGATCTGCTGGCAGTTAATAGTTGAGCCTGTGCCTTTGATACATCATCCTGACGGCACTCTCAGGATGACTCTGCATGCAGCGCTGACAACAAGAGCTGCCAAAAATATCATTCCTGCTGATGTGACATTTTGATCTAACTGAATTAGCTTTTGAGGTTCAGCCCTCGCCTGCATCAGATCAGTGTAGTAATCCTTTCTTTTCTTTAGGGATTGAAGGCTTCTGCACCAAGCACACCACAGCTGGTGTACCAGCAAAATGGTAAGAACTTTAGCCACCTGGAACTTATTTATTCACTCCAATAAAATCCACTCACACTTTACAAATCCAGCTTGGCTCTGTTTAAATGTCTTAAGGCCTCAAGTTTATCAATCTAAAATAAGGCATTTAGTGGTTTTAAAATGTTTCAAATCCATCCTTCAAAAGTCTTCCCAAAGATTGGAAGTAAGATTGTATCTCTGCCAATCTAAAAATGGTTGATAACATCCATTTAAACTGTCTTCCCTGTACATCCGATTTATTAAGAGGCCTGTGACGATTTATTGAATGCATTTTAAAGTATGTATTCTCTCTTTTTATCTAGCTTTCAAAGTATCAATGATCTCATTTCTGTTCTCATTGCTTTTATAACATTTGTAATTCTGAGTTTTTTCTTTCTCTGTGTCCTTCACAGTCCTCCACACTGGCAAGCGCTGGTTTATCATCTGCCCTGTGGCGGAGACACCTATTATAGACAAAGAGAAGACTACATCCAACACCTCTACAGCCCAGGGTATGCTGCATGCTCCGAAATACAGACTATCATGAATACCCACTTGCAATACTCTAAGTTCTTTACAATGAGCAATATGAGCTGCTGCTTTCCCTACTAAGAATATACTCTTTCAGGTTTGAGTCTTACTCTCTGCTGTTGATAGTGAAGATGCTGTGCATGCTTTAAAGTCGGCTCCTTGGGGTCAGTTATATAAGAGTACTTCTGCAGTTGTTCGAGGCAGAAATGAAGGGCAGGATTTATACTCCAGCCGACAGAGCGTGATGGGGGAAGACAGCAGGCAGTGATGTAACACTCTCGCACCCTTAAGAGCAAGCCTCTCTTCTTCCCAGCCTTGGCTGTTTAACTCCAGTATGTTCTACTCCAAATCAACACTGGTCTTTTTCATTTCTCCAGAATCTGAAAACTCTGCCATGTCATCAGTCAGGCGCAACAGCAGCACAGCTTCAGCGGCTACTCAAGTCACCTCTTTATCCTCCCAAAGCCTGTCCTCCTCCTCCTCCCTGCCCCCCGCGCCTCAGACCTCGGTGCAACCTCAAGACCAAAACATTGACAAAACCCGGATCCAGCCGCCTCAGCCCTGTGTAACCAAACATGCCCTCGCCCATCACAACACATCCTTCCCTGTGGAGGAGCCTTGCATCTCCGCTGCCTCTCTGGTATCGGACATTCCATGCTGCTCTATTGTGCCGCCTGTCTCTCTGACTGTGAATGCCATCGATAAAGGAGCAGCTAGTGGTTTGACATCTAATCAGAAAAACAGTCCTTCTGGAGACCCAGCCCCTCAGCTGGCCTCCCATCAGTCTGTGGTGCTGCAGCAACCCTACGCCACGCCCCTGCAGCCGGGGACAGTCATCTCCCAGCCGCAGAGTCCAGCACATCAGACCTGCCAGGGGTCCGGCCTCCAGCAGCCGGCGAGTGGGGGGCCGGGCGAGTCGGACAGCGACGGACCGCGCAGGGTGGAGTTCACAGACCGCACCATCAAGACTTTGGATGAGAAGCTGAGAAACCTGTTGTACCAGGAGCATGCTCCATCCCAGCCCACCGGCATAGCGTTGGACCCCCAAGCCCCCTGCACAGAGGGAGTCAGCACACCTGGAGTGTCAGACAGCCAGAGCGCTGAGGGGGCACTAACAAAGAAGAAAGGGGATCAGCTGGTAAACACACTGTGTGTGTGATAATTGATTTGATTAAGACTAATACCGTGTTAACCCTTAGATGCCCGAGTGACTGGACCCTACACTCTTCCATAAGTGGGTTAAAAAGTACCGGTATTAGAATAATGTGTTTTTATGCCATTTTTGTCATTTTGGTTAAAAAAAAATCACTTGTATAATATTTAGTATTATATTTTGGTTCACACTAGAAATATTTTATGTTTAATTTTTCACTATTTAGAATTTTTGAATTTTTCTTTTTACATTTTGAACATATTGATGCAAAGATCTCCCCTATTCTGAGACCCTCACAGTATTCCAGTCCCTTTTCAAAACTCATCTCCTCTTGTCTACTCATAGCCCACCCCCAATCAATCCATGCCGGTTGATCAAGTTTGATAGTCCTATACCCCCCACCCTAACCTTCCCTTATATTGTAAAGTGATTTTGAATCCTTGAAAATCCCTATAAAAATATTATTTATTATACTTATACTGACAGGTATCAGGTATTGCTGTGTAAAATAATCTTCCTGAGAGGTGTCACTTGTGATGTAGTCTGTGTGGTCTACAGTGAATGTATTCCTGACCGCAACAGGTGATAGAATCAAAGGTTCCCATAGGATCCCATAGAAAATGCATGCGGGTCATGTTTGACCCACTTATGGAAGCTTGGGGGTAGTAATACAAAAACTACAATTTCTTAACATTACCAATTTGAATGGCATGATATCCAAAACATGTTTTTTTTAGGAATAGCTGGAATATGAAATGATAAACATTTTTAATTACAAAGATACTTCAAGAAAACCACCTCACCGGGTCAAAAAAGACCCACTTATGCATCTAAGGGTTAAGAGGTAGGTTAGGGTAACAAAAGGACTGCTGTCAGCACCATCATTGATCTTGATGTTATTCTCTGACAGCATCATTTCCTGTGTGTGTCTTTGTGTGCTACCAAAAACAAATCAGAGTCTGACTCATTCAAACAAAACTGAGGTCAGGAGGGAACAATGGCTCCCCTCACAACACTGATCTAGCCCATGTACCACTTGCCTCTATTCAAATGATTGTAACCTCCTACACACACACTCTTCTCTTTTCCCCTCATAGCCTCAGATTCCTGAGCGGACGGATAGTGTGGGTGCAATAAGTGACTCTGCAGTGGGAGGTAGGTAACATTATTTATATAATGTCCATTTCAAATGATTACTGCGTAATAGTATTGAGACCGTTCAAAACATGTCTCCTTGTCTTTCAGCGACTAACAGGGTTTTGGACAGAAGAGATGAGACAACCAGCTCTGGTTCAAATGGCTCTAAAAGCCGTTTTCAAGTAAGACTCCACTTTAAAAACCCTCAAAGTGGCACATCTGCTAAATATGAATGTCCTTTGACCAAAATAAATGAAATGACAGGTCATGACTTATGCCATTGTTAGTCCTCGGTTCAGTGTGTGGCCTAAACATCGGTTAATGATGTTTATGGACCCTCATTTTGTTATGAACATGGGCTTCTCTTCCTTCCAGATCATCCCCACACCACCGGATGTCATCTGTCGTTTAGAGAAAAGCATGACTGGTTTCAGCACCTGCAGTTCCCCAGCTCCCTCTAGTGGCTCCGGAGGGTCTCACATGCAGACCCTGGGCCCTGGCAGGAAAGAGAAGGACTGTTTTGCTGTGGGCAGATTGAATGTGACGGCTGCAGCTGATCATGAGGAAGAGGGAACATCCAAACCCCTCAGCAGCAATCGTTACTCTGCCCCGCCAAACTTCTATCATGTCACCCCCACCTCCAGCCCCGACCTCACCCCCCGGCACATCCCCCGGGCCCAGACCATCGGCACTCCGACCCATCACAGCTACCACCATGCCTCTCACCTCTACTTTGACTCGGCAGATGAAGACAGCAGTGGTGTAGCCCAGCCCGCTCCCCCCGCTCATGCTCCGTCTGCGCACAGTGGAAGCGACCTCATGAAAAGGGCAGTGGCCTTCCTGCGGCGCACTGGCCGGAGCAAAAGTGAGCAGAGCTCGGATTCACCGAGCAGACCGCCTGTGGCAATGAACGGACACGCCACCTCGCCTCCTGCCCACTCATCCTACATCAGCAGTGACAACGACTCGGAGTTTGAGGATGCAGATATGAGGAAAGAGCTGCAGAAGCTGAGAGAAAAGTAAATGAACACACAAAATGTGTGTGTGTGTGTGTGTGTGTGTGTGTGTGTGTGTGTGTGTGTGTGTGTGTGTGTGTGTGTGTGTGTGTGTGTGTGTGTGTGTGTGTGTGTGTGTGTGTGTGTGTGTGTGTGTGGTGTGTGTGTGTGTGTGTGTGTGTGGTGTGTGTGTGTGTGGTGTGTGTGTGTGTGTGTGTGTGTGTGTGTGTGTGTGTGTGTGTGTGTGTGTGTGTGTGTGTGTGTGTGTGTGTGTGTGTGTGTGTGTGTGTGTGTGTGTGTGTGTGTGTGTGTGTGTGTGTGTGTGTGTGTGTGTGTGTGTGTGTGTGTGTGTGTGTGTGTGTGTGTAGCTATGCCCCTCTGCATAGTCATCAGCAGTCTGGGCATGATTTAGATTATTGCATTTTGGCAGAAACACATGTTAACAGACGGCAGATGTTGAAGATAGCTATTGGTTAATGGTCACGCCTGCCTGGTTGTCATAACACATTTGGCAAAGCCGTTCTATCTTCTCATATTGATTGTCAAGTAGATGTCACATTACAAAGTTATTCAAAATAAGTGTGCTTTACCACTTCAATAAAAACCCTAATCGATAACTTACTTTAAATACAATTCAAGTTTTATAATGAACCAGAATGGATTACAATTGCCAATTATCACTAAGCGCACATGTCATCCTTAAATTAGGACATTCATTTTTAGCAACAGTGTACCGCAGACACAGGTGCGATGATGATAATTTCACGTTGATAACATGATGCATCCAAATACAGTATGTGACTTGATTAGAGTAAATTAAATGTACAAAGAACTGTTCTTTTCATTTTCTTCATCACAATGCTTTTCCTAGGCACATAGCTCATCAAAGGCTTCAGCATTGGTTAGATTTACAAATGCCATGGAGATGTTTTTGAGTTACTAAAACAGATCTTTACGCAGGTACTGTGGCTGCAACTCTCATGAACAAGGCCTAATTGGACTGAGAGTAACTTACTGAGGGAATGTTTGGAAAAAGAGACGGCAACATTGACTAACAACTATCTCTGGTTTCCTCCTGCACCTTCTCACTAGACACATGAAGGAGATTTCTGAGCTGCAGGTGTTCCAGAGAGGGGAGATTGAGCATTTGTACACGGAGCTGGGTAAAATGTTGCCCTCCAATGTCGGCTTGCTTCATGCAGCACCCCCAAGCGGCCGCAGGCGCAAGGCCAGCAAACACAAGCTGAAGGCTGGAAAACTGCTCAATCCCATGGTGCAGCAGCTCAAAAACAACCTGAGCACCGCCAGCGAGAGGAAAGGTGTGTGGGCTCAGGTAGTGGGGTGGTGAGAAGTGGTGTATGTGATGCTTTGTGTGTATGGAGAGCATTTTCAGTCTGAAGCAAACGAGTGGAAAACACAAGAATGGCGTCGGGTTCAGAAAACCGTAGGAGTGTGATTCACAGAGTGACTCACTGCTTGTTTTTGTGCACCAAGGTGAGAGCGCTGCCAGCTCTTCCAGTTCCCCGGCGAAGAGCTCCATCTTGTCGGACGGCTCGGCCCACTCCAGTGGCAGCTCCAGCTCCAGCAGTCACACCAGCGCCGCCCCAGAGCAGGTGCACACCCAGCAGCCCTGCTCCCTGAAGGGCTCCTTCTCCTCGGACAACATCTACGCTGGGCTACACGGAGACGGGACGACTAACCAAGCAGGCCAAGGTACACATGATGTGTTCAAGTGCATGCTGATGTGTGTGCGGATGGGACAGCTAGCTACCAAACAGCTACTGGAGCTTAGCGAGGCTTAACAGTGTTCATGCTTTTGCAAAAGAGACCTGAAGGATCACAGACTCATTGGTACTGTGTGAAGGACCACTCTGAATACTACATACATACATTGTATGGTTGGTCAGGTACTGTTGGCTTCTAAAAAACCAAGTCAAAAACACCTGCTGACAACTGACCGATAATAAACCATGGCTCTTTATGTAGTTGGTTGGCAATATTTTGAAGCTAGCACTGGGAAGGGATCTTATTTTACTGACCTCAGTATCTCCTCTTGTAATCTCTGTAGTATTATCAGCTGCTCACAGCTGTTGAGTTCTTAACGGCCCGTCCACACAGCGGCGTGCGTTGAGGCTTGCCGGCGGGCGTGTCTGAAACTCGACCAACAACCAATCACATGAATCTCCCGCCCCTGACACACAAGCAGCGGTTTGATTGGCTAGAGCTTGTACTGGCATATGATTCGATTGGCTGACGCTTCTGCCGAGGCGTCAAAAGTTGAACATTGCTCAACTTTTGCAGCGAGCCACGCCAGCAACGCTCCGCGTCGCTTCCCACGATGCAGTTCGGCTAAAAGTGACGTCACCCCATTCAAAGTGAATGGGCAGAAGCGTTGGAAGCTTCAACGCACGCCGCCGTGTAGACGGGCCGTTAGCTCATCTAAATCAAAAGACGTCATTATTAATAGATTTCTTTGATAGATCATAGACTCAGTCAATGTCTATGTTGTGTGTGTAACTGGCTGATGTCATGCTTTCAAATGTTGTGTTTTGTTTTTAATTTATGCCAAAATACTTTACTCATATTATTATTACTTTATTCCTTATTACTATTATTTTATCGTTTCAAGTGGAATTCTTTACTTGACTCTTAGGTTGTAGTGCGTTTTTGTATTTATATATATATATATTTATTCTATGACAGTAGCATGTTAAGGGACTGCAGTGAGGTGAAAGCATCTACAGGCTGTAGATGCTTTCACCTCACCCTATCAAGGAAACCCTATTAAAATAAAACAAACAAATATTGGGGTCAAACCCTGAAACCTGTGTTTCCCCGCTCCCCTAAAAACACTCTTTCATTCTTAATTATTGTCTGAAATGTCTAATGAATCATTGCATAAAATACTAGGCTCCTGTATATTGTGCACTCCTTATTTTCCTGTGCTGTTGCTTTTTATGGTGGGGTTTCTCAACCCAGTCTCTGTACACTTTTACAAAGTGTCTCTTGTTTCTTCTCTTCTTCCCTCTTATATTCATTTTTACAGGCTGGACGGTTTACCACCAAACGTCAGAGAGAGTCACCTATAAATCTAGTAGCAAACCACGCACTAGATTCCTCAGTGGACCTGTGTCTCTGTCCATCTGTTTGTATTTGTTCTTTTCTATTTACCCTCACTCATTCCCATCTTCTCTTTGTTTAACCTGCCTCTCTTCGATCACCATGTTTAAATATCTCTGTAATATTGTGGATCCTCTATTCCATCCTCCTCACAGGCCCCCCTTCCTGACATCCCCCATTTTCTCTTCCTCACACTCAACCCCTCCCTTGACGACTTTAAACGTCGTGTTCGATGTGATAATTAACGTCTGAGGATTTTTGTATTTAAAAGTCGTATCTACAAAGTCAGCTGAATCTAGCCAACATAGGCACATGCCACCAGGAAGAGAGAACATGTGCAGCCAGGAAATGTTTCCTTTTTATCTTCAAGCATTCAGTGAAGCAGGAAACAGTTCTGTCTGTTTTAGCTTATGACTCTACTACAAGTCCCTTAACCTGTTATTGCTGATCGACATTGCAGAAGCATTGTTGACACTTTATTGTGGCACTTTAAGGTAGTTAGTGCGCTTTTAGCTCTGTCGTATGTATCACTTCCTGGAAAGAGTGTATAGTCAAGTCATTAAAGGTGCTTGAAATTATTTAAAATAATAATGTAAACAAAAAAATAGAAGTTCTTGTGATATTTTTGTACCTACTTTTTGCTGTCTTCGTGAAGCCGTTTTTAAAAAGGGTTTTGGTCATGTGCTAGTTAGCATTACATCTGTCTGACCCTTAAATCAACAGGACAGCTTTTTGGCTTGAAGATTAAAAAGGAAACATGTCTTGGGTGTGCGTGACTCTGGCTCTGGATATTATAGGTATTCCTCTGGCAACAATCCACAATTTACAGAACCACTGTTTCGCATTCATAACCATTCATTAGTGGGTATAATGCCCACTCCCCCTCATACAAATGCTTTGTGCAGCGCTTCTGGCTTACAAAAAACAGACCCTATAAGCGCACTGGGCTAGTCCTCTCCAAACATGGGCCGATGTCACGTCTAAAACAAGACGGTGTGCCCGTGTACACCTGAGAGAGAGAATGACAAACGCCCTTTATTCCCTATTTATTTGTTGTTGTTTTTTCCATCCACTGTTAATTTTGATTGTTTAACATCTCCCAAGTTAAGGCACTTTGCCAAGTCAGCAATCCTCTATATACTAACTCAGCCCCCCCCAGCCCTCCCTGATAGGCAGGGCTCTTTGCTGTGCTAGAGGAGACTCTGTCCCTCATGTTTGGACGCAGAAGACGTGCATGGTGCCAGGCAGGGCACTGATGGAGACTTGCTCCGCCATGTGAAGGGCTGTATCATCAACTATTACTTTTTCCCTCTTTCCACGTCTCCTGAGTTACCTGCATGTTGCTGACCGATGAGTTCCAGCTAGTATCTGTGTGCTCTTTCAGTTTGATTTATTTTGGTTTCACGTTTTGTTTCACAGGCATTGTCGCATCGACTAAGGGATCTCTTTTAATCCAGAATCCAGTCTTCCTTTCTTAGAAAACGCTTATCTTGTGGTTATGGTCTCGCACCAACTAATAGACTAAAAATGTATAAATAAAATCAAAGAAATCTTACGCCTTATTTGGAAAGGCGAGTAAAATGATAGTGACTGCATTTGATCAGACGTGATGACTTAAACAGAACATTGTTTGAAAAAGTTATCTTATAAGGCAGCATAAAATATGATGGTTTTCATACTGACGTGGTTAAAGTAATGGAAGAACCATTTGACAACCAAAGCTAAGAGTGCTTTCCATTTCTTAAGCTGGTCAGGTACAAGTTGTAATAGTGAGCTTTACAAATGGTTGCCCATCTTTAGGAGAACATCTAGGCTGCTTCTTCCAGTCCTCCTCACTTTTAAACCCCTTGTCCTCCTCTTCCCTCCCTCTCTCTCCCCAATTGTTTGATAGCTGAATGTGCTTATGAAGCAGCTTGTCCACATCCGTGTGGTGTGCAGTGTGTCCTGGCCTAACTGTTTCTGTCTTGTTTTACCTTCTTATAGGGTCCACTCTGAAACGACTATGTCTAGGCAAAGAGCGCAGTAGTAGTAACTATCTCATTTACTTTCTTACTCTCTGTCTTTCTTACTCTGTCCTCACTACTTAAGTCCTCCTTATGTTTGTATGTGCACTTTATTTTTTGTTTTGGCACCTGGGAAATGTTGTGTTGTGTTTGAAAATGTGGGTACAGATTGTTCATTGTTTTATATTTGATGTTTTTTTGCATGGCGGTGTTAATGTAGCGATTGCTCAATTGTGTCACTGCTTGCATATCAAACATTTCATTTGGCTATTACTACTCTTGGAAGTAATTTGTTACAATCCTTTGGCTGCTATGTTGGACAAATATTTGTGTACACACTTTTACTCTAGCCTCAACTGAATGATTTGGACTATTTTTTTCAAAAGTGACTGAAATGACGCCAAACAGCAGCCAATTGATTTGACAGTTAATATTGTCGAACTGGCCAGATTTGAAGACCTTTTTGTGTGTTTTCAGGGTCTTCTCCCCACACCACCACCGCTCAGACGGCCTCCAGTCAGACACAGCCGGCATTCGCCACACCCTCGCCATCACCCCAGCCAATCACACGGCTCGCTCAGGTCCAGACCAATAACAGCAACAACAAGAGAGGCACGTTCACAGACGATCTTCACAAGCTGGTAGACGACTGGACGAAGGAGACTGTTGCGGCAGCCAATCAGCCGCGGCCCTCCCTCAACCAGATGAAACAGCAGAGACGCCAGCAGGACCTGGAGGGCAGTGTGTCGCCCGTGGGAGCAGCTGCACAAGAGGTACTCGAAATGAAGATGTGCACTCAGGGATAGATGATGAAGCGTCGGTTGTACTTTGATCTCTGACTTTTGAGGCGGTCTATGCACTACTTTGTACAACAACTCCCTTCTGTTTCAGATGAAATGCCATGTCGGTCCCCGCAAGTTCCAGCTGCCTCTTTCCTGCCCCCTGACTGCTGCTTTAGGCCCCGGTACGCCCTCAAACCTAGCTCCCAACTCGGCAGCGCTCCCTCCTGGGTACGGGATGGCTCCTGGCCCTCTTTACCCGCAGCAGTGGTCCGGCATGCCCAGTCCTGTAGGGTCCGGGGGTCCTGTAGGCCTGCTCGGTGCTGCAAGAACGATGCCCTATGTCCCAACGGCAAACCAAGCCTACAACCTCATGCACGAGCCCGAGAATGGCCACTGTCCAAACACCGCTAGGACTACCTAATCTGCTACCTAATATTTGTTCATGTGTAAGGGCACGATAGTCCAACTCCACTCCATTCTGCTTCATCAGAGCCACACATGTACATAATCTGATATTGTAAAGTGTTGATATTCTTTCAGCAACACTTATATCTGTGGTTAATTTGTATGTGTAAGTTTGTGTATACAGTATTTGTTAAGTATGTATGTCTGATATCTAATGCTTTTTGGCTTTGGTTTTGACTAAACTTAGCCATACAAGACTACTTGTCTGCAGTCACGAAAAGCAAACATTACTTTACTCTTTATTACTGCAGTTCTCCCCTTTTTTTGTTACGTACACTTTAAACACTACATTGGAATCCAAATACCAGTGGTGTGAGATACAGTAACCGGACAGTATTTATGATGAAGATATTTGAAGGAATGTAGTGCCTTGAACATTGATTTATTGATTCTTTTATTTTTTCTGTGAACAAAGCATGTCTGTATTCAAGTTATTTTTATTTTAGGGTAGCTTGAGTGCAGTCTCTTCTTATATTTTAATGCATTACAGACACTTTTCTTTTTGGTTTACATATGAATGCCCTTGTAGAACTGCACTATTAACAAAGTATATGCTCTTATTTAAAATAATAAAATCATGTTTTAACCCTTGTTTACTTTACACCCCTGTGACAGATGGAATGCCATAGTGGTGAGATGTACCATTGCCTTGCAGAAACAAACAGTTAATGTGAGACTGATGAGAGAAGGAAAAATATTACGCCAGCAGACAAATCCACTCTTTCAGGTTAAATGGTTCGGTGGGACGCAGCCTCTTTTTGATAGGACAACTGATGCATGGGAGTTGGCAGTGTTGTAGCCTTGTGCTCTAAAGAAAGGCAGTGTCCAGAGCCATATATACTGTACACAGTTCTTTGTACAGTTTATTTCTCTGGTAGTGTTTTGATCAGAATGTAGCAATTATTGTCAAGGCTAGAGGCTAAAAAGTGCAATTTAACCCCTCCACAAAGCTTTGATCGTGGCCTTGCCACAAGCCTTATCTCTGTGTGCAGAGGAGCAAGCTGAGAGTTCAACAAAGTTATAAATCACAAAGCAACAGACAGAAGTAACTGGACAAATTCTAAACATTACAAACCACCAAGCAAACATGCCACTACTGCGAACTGCTCTTTCAAATAGGCTATCTGATTACTCGGCATACACTTCAAGTGAAATGTTTTGTGCAATCACCAGTTTTTAAATTGTTTGCTGTTTAAAAGCTTGATTTTTCTTTGATGCTGCTATTGTCTGAGGTGATTCTACTGTACAATTTAGCATAATATTCACATACAATGGTACTTTAAATATGAAAACCTCCTCAAATGAAATTAACAAATGAGGCACGAACAAAGCAGTGTTATTGCCTTGTTTCACAGGTTGCTTTGGAGTTGCTTTGGAGTTTTTTTTTCCATTTTCAGTAATATATTGCAAAATTCAAACGATACTTATTGCAGGAGATTTGCACAACATATGGTCTCCCTTAATTCTAACCTATGTTTAAGAGTTTCCTACACTGTATATAGTGGGTTTCCCCACCTGTCATTTTGTATCACCAACAAGCATGCCCAATTTGTCATGTTCCATAAAGCAAAGATAAACAATAAAGCTACAATGGTTGGATATTTCACATATACACGATTCATTTAAAAGGTTTCAGCAACCCAATTCTGCCAAGCTGTGAAATGTACAGTTTTCTCGTACTTTATATTTGTATTTTTTTTTTGGGAATGTTAAGATGGTGGAGGGGTTGCTTTGATGTACATTATTTCATCAATTCGGTTTGAATTGGACTTTTATAGGATATTATGCAGAATCTTCTGCTTTGGTGAAATACTTCCAGTAGTAAGAGATTTCTGTTCTCTGTCACTTGTATCTGGTTTTGTTCCACCTCCTTCGCTGCTAACTCATGGTGAGCAGAGGAAGGAATCATTATTGTTGGCATACTCACTTGGATGCAGTGATCAATCAGAGGAGCTGAGTTGCACAGAGGAGGAGGAGGAGTCCAGAAAATGTGCAATCTGCTCATCTCACTTCTCTCTGTAAAACAGTGCCCCCTGGTGAATATGCTCTGATTGTCAAAGGCTTGTATTCAAACAGTGGGATTGCTTCTGCCTGCTGTACTGTATGTCCCACTGCATTACCCCACCCTACCCTGCTGCACTCTAACCACAGACTGAATGTTGGGAAATAAATAAATATTATTTCGTGCTTGATTAAGTTTCATTGTGTTTTATTTCCATTTATATTTCTAGAGGCTATCATCATATTCAAATCGTGATAAGCTTATGTAATATGGAGTTAAGGTGATCATTTAAGGTAAATTAAATCAATAAAGTGGCACACTTTTTATTCCTATATAGTTAGTAGTTTGTATGTAGTTATTTAAGTGTGTCGCGCACTCAGGCCAAGCTGGATGGGTTCAGTATTTTTTTTACCCTGTCCTGCAGACATATTTGAAACAAAGCCACAGATTCGCAACATTCAAGACGAAATAACCCGTGGGAACGCATTGGATCAATAGACATTCAAAAATAAATTATATAAAAAATATCTTTGAACAGAATATCCTTTATATCATTACTAGAAACAGTTCGATTCAGGTATTTAGCCTCTATTTTATTACCAAACCAGAAAAATAGACCCTGCTTTGTGTGGCGAATGTGTCAACCCGCGTCTGCGCCGTAGCGCTACAGCAACGGTTGCCCCTTTTGTTCAACCGAGTTCCTGAATTATTCCCAACACAATGCAACGATCTGGATATTAAATTGATTTATAAACACGTTTCACAGCACCTACGCTTCCCGTGAATCTAATCTGGAGTTATCTAAATGAACAAAAATCGATCTGCAATCCGCCCGATCTGTGAGAGGTTTCCGAAGCACGCAGTCTTGAGGAACGTGGAGTAGTAAGTGTTTATAACGTTAGATCTGTAGCGACTGAAGCCTTGTTTTGTAGGAGAATATGATCACACTTTGACAATAAATGGTAATTAATGGTGTATATTTGTATTGATTTTAATATTCCGTCTTAACCCAATGTGCCCTGTAAACCCGGAGTAACCAGTACAGCCCAGGTGCATAACAAGCTTGGCTATTTTCCTCGCATCGCACAGCATTTCAGAGCTATTACGCTACACAGGGAATGATAATTAAATGGTTTATCTACATTAGCTGTTTGAATAAACAATATACCTGTTCCCATACGCAGTAGTAGTGGTATAACCTCGTGAAATCAGATGTAATAGTGACATTTGGCTGCTCAGTATTAGGTATTCACAGGGTGAGGTCATTGTGGAGGGAAACACTGTAAGATGTTGAATGGTCATCTAAGTAACATTCATACTGCTGTGTATCTAACTTCAAACACGTGTTCATTATTTGCTGTTCATTATATTAAAAATATTATGCAACCTTTAAGTAACACCCCTTTTGTGTAGGTAACGTCTGCCCTGTGAAAGCAGCTATGATTTTAACCCACTTATAATGAAGCACTGTGCGTCTATAAAGATACACAATAATGCAAGAAAGCGTTGGCTTCATTGCATCGTTAATTCGTGAGTAGAAGCTGAGCTTTTTTTCTGTGTAGCTTTTGCAGTTTCGACAGTGAACTGGTGTTGTTGTTTGCTAGCTGCTGTTAGCTTGCTTGGCTAAAGGGTTCATTGTGTGAGGAGAAAGCATCAGAAACATGCTAAAGCTAACGATAGCTGGCATACAAAGTCCTGTGGTTAGTTTTGGGATATTTTGTATTGTCGTGTGCACTGTTGTTTTAGACAGAATTGATGGGCTGTAAACAAGTTGTAATTAGCTATCAACTAGCCTTACTGTTATGCTGTTTGTGCCACTGCACGTTATCCGGACATAACTGTCATTGGCAAGGAACATAAGCCTAAATATTGACCTAAATTGCACCTGTGACTGTGTGACAAAACATAACAATTTGTTTCCCACTGGGATTGAGGGATATGGTCACGTGACTACAACATAACAGGTGCACAGTCTGAATGAACGTCTGGACTGGTGTCTCTAACTGCTTCAATTCAGTAACAGTAGGTATTCTCTACCTAATGTATTGTAATTAAATCTCATCTGATTCACCCATGGTCCTCCTTTGTGTCCCTGTCTTTCAGATGTAAACTGGAACAGCATCTGTCCCAGCAGTGGCTGTTGGCACAATGGGGCTGGACTTTGATGTAAAGACGTTCTGTCACAACCTGCGGGCCACCAAGCCCCCTTATGAGTGCCCTGTGGAGTCCTGCCGTAAGGTCTACAAGAGCTACAGTGGCATTGAGTATCACCTGTACCACTATGACCATGACAACCCAACTCCTGCACAGACTGTTCCCCAGAAAAAGAGAAAGGGACGGCCTCCTCGCGCTTCATTGGCTGGCTCAGGGGATACGGACGATGGTGGAGGTAACGGGGGTGGGGGACTGGGGCACGGGGGGAACACGCCTGGTAGCCCCAACCAGTCGGATCACTCTAACTCTCCGGGCAGGGAAACAATGACTTATGCACAGGCACAGCGCATGGTGGAGCTGGACTTCCAAGGACGCATCCACCGCATCAGCATCTTTGAGAACATTGATGTGGTGTCAGAGGAAGATAGTGATGCAGAGGATGCTCCAACCTCTGGAACTGGTGGTGGTGGTGGTGGTGGAGGGGTTTGTAACGGTAGCGACGGCGGAGGCAGCGAGGTAGGAGGTGGTGGCAAGGACCGGACAGATATCCCCTCCTCTAATGGTGGCAAGTCCACCCCAAAGTCTGGAAAGCATAAGAGTAAAGAAAAGAAGAAGGACGGTTCATCTCATCATCACAGTGCTCAGTCCGGCCCTGCAATCAAGCTCCCTGAGGCGGTGTTCAGAGAGCTGGACCAGGAGAGACCTGAAGCCCCTCCTCGACCAGCATCTTACTACAGGTCTGTATAGAGAGTTATAATGTCAATCATTAATACCTGTATAGCAGGTATGATAATTAGAAGCTGGAATATTGGTAATTGTACGTGTCAGGCAATTAAAAGATAAAAGCAGGCACATAATAATTGGGTGCACGTACACAGGAGGCATCTTTTTTTATACAGAAATATAAGTCATGAATATTTGCAGCACACATACAAGTTTTCATTTGTACAGCTAATTGTGCATGTATGACGAAAAGCCTTTGCCTTTGACTAGATTTCTCATTATTATTATATCCTCCTTTTACAGAAAGTATCATTTGTTGCTATAGCTTTAATCCCAATTATAACACTTGTTATAAGATAGATAAGATAGGACTTTATTTATCCCGAAGGAAATTGCTGTGCCAGAGTTACAAAAATAGAAAAACACATATAACACAGCAGCATAATAATAAAACTGTACACTATACATATATTTATATTTTATATAGTTTCAACAGTCACATTAAAACAGTTACTAAATCAGCCTACTATCACCTAAAGAACATATCTAGGATTAAAAGACTAATGTCACAGCAGGATTTGGAAAAACTTGTCCATGCCTTTATCTTCAGTAGACTGGACTACTGCAATGGTGTCTTCACAGGTCTCACTATCTATTAGGAAGCTGCAGCTGATTCAGAACGCCGCTGCTCGAGTCCTCACTAACACTAAGAAAGTGGATCACATCACTCCTGTTCTGAAGTCTTTACACTGGCTTCCTGTGTGTCAAAGAATAGATTTCAAAATACTGCTGCTGGTTTATAAAGCTTTGAATGGTTTAGGCCCAAAATACATTTCTGACCTCCTGCTAAATGATGAACCATCCAGATCTCTCAGGTCTTCAGGGACTGGTCAGCTTTCTGTCCCCAGAGTCAGAACTAAACATGGAGAAGCAGCGTTCAGTTATTATGCTCCAAATATCTGGAACAAACTCCCAGAAACCTGCAGGTCCGCTGCAACTCTGACTACTTTTAAATCCAGGCTGAAGACTTTTCTTTTTGTCGCGGCTTTTAATTGAACTATTCACGTCTTAGACTGCACTGTAACTTTTATCCATGTATTTTTTCTTTTAATGTTTCTTTTATTATCTTTTCTTTTTAATGACTGGTTTTAATGCCATTTTCTTAATGTCTTTCGTTTTTTGTAAAGCACTTTGAATTGCCTTGTGTTGAAAGGTGCTATATAAATAAACTTGCCTTGCCTTGCCTATATTAATTGCATATACTACTATGTAATTAATATACACATTATTTCCTGCTCCGGGGTTCAGGTACATTGACAAGTCTGTGGAGGAGCTGGATGAGGAGGTAGAGTACGACATTGATGAAGAAGACTACATCTGGCTCGACATCATGAACGACAAGCGGCGGCGCGACGGTGTCACTCCAATTCCTCAGGAGGTCTTTGAGTATCTCATGGACCGCCTAGAGAAGGAGTCCTACTTTGAGAGCCACAACAAGGTACATGAATTTGGCGTCTGAGGGGAAGACATTTTTTTTTTAACATTGAAACATATAGAATTCTTCCAACTCTTCCTTCTCCTCTTTTCCCCCAGGCTGACCCCAGCACCCTAATCGATGAAGATGCTGTCTGCTGCATCTGTAACGACGGGGAGTGTCAGAACAGCAATGTGATCCTTTTCTGCGACATGTGTAACCTGGCAGTTCACCAAGAGTGCTACGGTGTGCCCTACATCCCAGAGGGCCAGTGGTTATGTCGGCGCTGCCTTCAGTCGCCGAGTCGAGCTGTGGACTGCGCTCTCTGTCCCAACAAGGGAGGCGCCTTCAAACAGACAGACGATGCACGCTGGGCGCATGTTGTCTGCGCCCTCTGGATCCCAGAGGTAAAGTCACACACTCCATGCCTTCTCCATCAGAACTACATAAGCTTGCAGATAGTGAGGTGCTCTGCGTTGTGCTGTGTTGCTCACTGCTATTAGTATGTGTCTGTTTCCTTCAGAACAAAAGTGGCTTTACATTTAGTCGTTGGGAAAATAATGTATTTAACATTATTATCTGATGCATAGAAAAGTCCAGGCCTGTGAGCACGATGTATCTTTTTAGTGCACATATGTGGATGGTTGTTTTGGCAGAGTTTGGACAATGTGGAGTGCAAGTGGTTTGATAAAAAGTGCTCGGTGCATAATTTATATAACAAAATACACTCAGACTAATAAAATAACATCAGCGTTAGTAGAGCTCAGTCAGTCTGTTGTCTTGTTATACTAAGTGATGAAATAAAAAAACATTTTGCTGTCTTTCCTCAGGTCTGTTTCGCCAACACAGTCTTCCTGGAGCCGATAGACAGTATTGAGCACATTCCCCCCGCACGCTGGAAGCTCACCTGCTACATCTGCAAGCAGCGAGGTTCAGGCGCCTGCATCCAGTGTCACAAAGCCAACTGTTACACAGCCTTCCACGTCACCTGCGCTCAGCAGGCGGGCCTCTACATGAAAATGGAGCCGGTCAGAGAGACGGGGGCCAACGGCACTTCTTTTAGTGTACGAAAGACAGCTTACTGTGACATCCACACGCCGCCAGGATCAGCACGACCTCTTGCAGGAGTAGGCGGCGCCAGCATGGGTTCCTCCCACAGCGAAGGAGAGCTGGAGGAGGATGACGAGCCGAGCATTTGCCACGACGATGACTCCAAGGGCTGGAGCTCTGAGCGAGCCAAGAGGGCGAAAGCCAAGTCCAGGCTGAAGATGAAAAGAGCGAGGAAGATCCTAGCTGAGAGGAGAGCTGCAGCACCAGTGGTGTCTGTGCCCTGCATACCCCCCCACAGGTGCTTACACACTAGTGTTGTCACGATACCAACATTTTGGTTTCGATACTGATACCAAGTCAAGAATTGCGATTCCGATTCTTTTTCGATACTTTTCTTAAAAAAAGGGAAACAGTCTTAAATATAATCAGGGATGCAAACTCATCAGGTATGAAAAAGGTGACAAGGATCCGAGCCCCACGGAATATCGGCTTTAAAATTAGGAATAACAGATGATTTTAGCAGTCAGAACAACTGAAGCAGCAGTGTTACTAAGAACAGAAACCCCAAAGAGTCACATCTAATATAAATATATATAAAAGCATTTATTTTAATTGTGTAGCAGTGAGTTTAACATTTTGGCAGCACTGTTGAGCATTTTGAAAATGTATTTTCATGCCTCTGTGCAAGGCTTAGTCTTTCTATCTTTATAGCCACTGGTGTAAAGTAACTAAGTTCATAAACTCAAGTACTACTTGGGTACAATGTTGTACTTTATTTAAGTATTTCAATGTTTCTTTTGCTACTTTGTACTTCTAATCCACTACAGTTCAGAGGTACATGGTGTACTTTTCCTCCACTACATGTATTTAATCCCTTTAGTTACTTCACAGATGTGGATGAATGATGTGAAATATAATCAAGTGTTAAATCAGACTTTAGTTCCACCTGGAGTAAATCCAACAGCTACCCTGCAGTCTACAAAGTCATTCAAACTAGCTGCACCTTTACCAGCTTTGAGAACACTTTCATGATCAATCATTATAAAACATATCATATATATTATTCTGAAATGGACCAATCTGCACAATGACTACTTTTACTGTCGCTACTTTAATACTTTTACTTGAGGAACATTTTGAATGCAGTACTTTTACTGTAACAGAGTATTCCTACAGTACACTCTGGTGCTTCTAGTACAATACCTGAGTACTTCTACTTTTACTGTCGCTACTTTTACTATATTTTGATGATAATACTTTTGTACTTTTATTTGAGGAACATTTTGATTGCAGGATTGTTCCTACATTCTGGTACTTCTACTTTAACTCAAGTACAAGACCTGGGTACTTCTACTTTTACTCAAGTACAAGATATATACTTATACCACCTCCGTTTATAGCCTATGAAAACAACTAATAGAAAACGAAGGCTAAAGCTAACGTTAGCAGATTGCTAGTTAAGTTTGCTCAACGATAATATTGCGACAGAAACACTTTTCAGTGCACATCACGCTCTGCCGCTCTGCCGCTCCGACAGGGAGCTCTGCTCTGAACACCTGAACGGCCCGTTCACAGACTTCTGGCGTCTTTTTTGTCAACAAGCCGAGGCGCAGCGGCAGTTGCACTCCCACTTGCAGCCACGCTTCTCGTTTTCTCACATGCTCTGGCAGCTAGCGCGTGGCCGCGTGCACGAGAGAGGGGAGGGACTTAGAACGTGCTTGAGAGGAGCGGGACTGCAGGCACGGCTGCAGTGCAGGGAGTGGAAGCAGAGCGCTGAACACACACGGCTCTTATTAAAACGGCGCTTTTTCACGGGAGTACTTTCCCCCGTCATTCTTAAAGTACCGATACTAATGAAACGGAGGAATCGTACCGTTTTTAACGGCAGGGTATCGCGGTACCTTTCAAGTATCGGTACACCGTGCAACACTATTACACACTATGTCTGCCTGTCTGCCAAAGCTTGTGCTAAACTGTAAATGGATAACTAGTACCAACATTATCACATACTAGGACGACTTAGGGTACTGTGGTTGGCATCTCTGAATGTTCTAGAACAGGGGGTGTCGAACTCAATTTCACCGCGGGTCTCATTAGCAGTATGGTTACACTCAAAGGGCCGGTTGTAACTATATAAATATACAGTCAGTCAAAAGTTTGGACACACCTTCTCATTCGAAGGTTTTTATTTATTTTTATAATTGTCTACATTGTAGATTAATACTAAATACTTAAAAATGATAAAAGAACACATGGAATTATCTAGTAAACAAAAAAGTGTTACAAAATCCAGAATATGATTTATGTTTTAGATTCTTCAAATTAGCCCCCTTTTGCCTTGATGACAGCTTTGCACACTCTTGGCTTCTCTATATAAATATATATTAAATAATGTATTTACAATATTGGCTCTGCATTTGGATTATTATCAGTTCTGGTAATAACTTCATAAATAACTACGTCTGAAAGCAGAAGTCTAGGGCAAATAATTGAAAGCAAATATTCAACAATTACACCAATTGTATTGTGTATAATATTCTTTGCAAGCTCTTGCGGGCCACATAACATGAGGTCGCGGGCCGGATTTGGCCCACGGGCCTTGAGTTTGACACCCCTGCTCTAGAAAGATAACATAAGATGTACTTATCTTACCTCAAATTAAAACAAGGCATTGCACATCATGTGAAAATAAAAAGAGTAGAAAATAAGCAAGCAAATCATCTCAAAATAGAAAATATAACCGGACTAAAAAGTCAAATATATACATGTTGACAATGTCTTTCCAATAAACACTATGAAGGGCCTAATTACAGCGAACAGAATTTAGTAGGATATTAGAAGTGCTGTTCTGTTAAACACAACAACAACAAAAAGAATACATAAGACTTTCCTGGTAACAATGAAGAAAGTTTTGCAAATATAACAGTTGAGTACAACAGTTAATGTATTGTTTGTTTCTTTGCAGGCTGAGCAAAATCACCAGTAACCTGACTGTACCCAGGAAGAGCCAGTTCATGCAGCGCCTCCACAGCTACTGGACCCTGAAGAGGCAGAGTCGTAACGGCGTGCCTCTGCTACGCCGGCTACAAACTCACCTGCAGTCCCAACGACACATTGAGCCCCTCTCACCACCAACTCCAGAACAACTCCCCTCGGAGCCGTGTGACATTGTAAAGAAGACACTATTCAGCTACACGTTTTAGTCACTTATATTCTGTCATTCAGTTGTCTAACATGGCTATGGGTTTGTGCGTGTTGGTGTTGCAGACGGACGACGAGGAGAAACCCTGTGCTCTGAAGGAGCAGCTGAAGGCCTGGCAGAGACTGAGACACGACCTGGAGAGAGCCCGGCTGCTGGTGGAGCTCATACGCAAGAGGGAAAAACTCAAAAGGGAGACGGTGAGACATACACACCTTCTAGTTCTGTCAATGCCAGGTATCAAAACCCTACGTGCCCCTGTGGAGATAACACCACTCAAGAATTAGGTCCAAATAATAAACAAATATTCATACAATAAACTTTATTTGTATTTATTTGCACCAAGCAGAACAAGAAAAACAATATTAAAATAAATCCAGAACAAGATAAAACATCTGCAGTGATCCTAATGAAATTCCCTCGAATTAAAGCTGACAAGAAATTAAAATAGGTTAAAATAAAACAATTTTTAAAATAAAATAAAAGCAAAACAGAAAAAGTACAGTAAAACATGGACAATGATACCAGTGGGAATTTAAAGTGAACCCAAATTAAAAGCCAAATTAAAAAGATAGGTGTTTAATTAGCTTTTAAACATTTTAAGGGAGTTTGCTGTTGAAGGGATATAATGTCTCTTTGCTGTCCTTTCATGTTTCAGTTTCCCTCTTGGTTAAAGACTGAGTTTGTAATGTTGATGTCCTCAGGGTCATAAAAGTAATTCACTATTTTATTACAATCTACCCGAGGGCACACGCAGCAACTCATCCATCCACAATTTAAGCGTGCCACCCAAATGAAATATGTGCACTGCCAGTCTGCTGCCAGCTTAGTGTCCATACATACGAGTGTGTGGGTACGTTTGTACATTTAAATAGAATTTCTAAACACATGCAAAGTGATTACTACACAGAGTTCTCTATGTTTAGTCAGCAGGTGTACATTGCTAATGAATTGTGTGTGTGTTCAGATTAAAGTGCAGCAGATGGCGCTGGAGATGCAGCTGACGCCCTTCCTGGTGCTGCTGAGGAGCACGCTGGAGCAGCTACAGGAGAGAGACATCAACAACTTCTTCACTGAGCCTGTTCCACTGGCAGAGGTAAACGCACACACTCAAACACACTCAGGAGGTGTGCATGTTCCCTTTAGTGATGGGTCCTCATTCCATATCACTGTCCACTCCTACCGCTTTTTATTTAATTGTAACTTTATTATTTGCCCCTCTTGTTTGTTTGTTTGTTCACCATGTAAAGCAGCCTTGGGTCCCTTAAGGCGCTATACAAATGTAATCTATTTATTATTATTAGTGTTAATCTTATTACTGATTCCATTGAACTAATATTTGTCTCCTCAGTGTATTAGTATATCATGTTATGGATGTACAGTATATATCTTATTATTTCTTTATCCATATGATTTCTAATTGTTATGATCATATTATGAAAGAGATGCAGACTAATTATCTCTGTATATTAATATATTAGCTGTTATTTTGCCCATTATTTCATATTGTTAGCAGCATCAAATCCCAGTATCGGTCATGGGACTTCTTTGACCTGTCGACGTTCGCTCTGACTTCTATCGACACGCACTGAGCTTATCAAAACATTCCTCCTCCTGATCTCTACCCTCCAGGTGCCAGACTACCTGGACCACATCGACACTCCAATGGACTTCCAGACCATGTGGAACCTGCTGGAGTCCCATCGCTACCTCACGTTTGACTCCTTTGAGTCAGACTTTGGCCTCATCGTCAACAACTGTCTCAAGTACAACGCCAAGGACACAGTCTTCTACCGCGCGGCGCTGCGGCTCAGAGAGATGGGGGGGTCCGTCATCAGAACTGCCCGACGCCACGCTGAGCGGATAGGCTTCGACTATGAGGCGGGCTTACACCTCCCCCGTGAGCCGAGCCCTGACAGCCAGCGAGACCAAGACCGAGACAGAGAGAGGGAGCGAGAGCGGGAGCGAGAACGGGAACGGGAGCGAGAAAGGGAGCGAAGCAGAGACAGGGAGCGAAGCAGAGACAGAGATCGAGACAGAGATCGAGACAGAGACCGAGACAGAGATCGAGACAGAGATCGAGACAGGCCATTGTCTTCTAATGACGAAGGTGAGTGAACCTCTTCACTTTGGCTGGGGATTTATGATATCAAAAAGCATTATTTTCTCAAGCAACAAAGTGAACGAATATTGTAAGAGAGGAAAAATATATTTTTTATTGCAAAATTGACTTTGGCAAAGAGAACATTCAGGTCGTCTGACCACATTTAGTGGCCAACTGACACCCTGCATTTTGGGACAAAACAATGTTCACATTGTTGTAGAATTATGCTTTTCAGGAACAAGTGTTACTGTTATTACTGTAGGGGAATTTGGGTGATATAGAAATGTGAGATACAAGTTAAAACAGGCAAACCACGAGTCATGTGTGCAGTCAAGATTAAGCAAAATGAGGAAATAAGAGTTAGAAGTTTCGCTTTCAGGGCTGAACTTGGTTATTGTAGGTTTTATTGTAGGTGTCTAGGCACATAGTAACATCCTTGTAAGTTCCCCTTAATGTTTCACTTCCCCCGTGTTCATACACTTTCTCTGAAGATGTCTAACAGGTTTTCTCCCCCTGCCTCTCTCAGAGCTGCTCCTACCGGAGAACAGGCGGCGGCTGCCTCTGGACGAGCAGCTGCACTACCTGCAGGTGCGCCTCGATGAGGTCAGCTCAGGGAAGCACAGCATTGGTCAGTCTCGTCGAGCCAAAGCTCTGAGAAAGGAGATCAGCGTCATCAAGAGGAAGCTTGTGCACCAGCAGGAGGGGGGCTCTGGGATGGGGGGCCGGGACTCTGTGGGAGGAGACCGGGGACTCCCCCATCACCCGTCTTCTTCGGGACACCACGATGAAGGGGGGGAAAGCAGCAGCCAGGAGATCGGTGAAAAAGGTGCGTCTAGGGAAAATATCAAGCACTCACCCCTTGTCACCTTCAATTATTTAAGTACAAACAAACAAATCATTAAATTAAACTTTATAAACAGCAACACTATAACAAAACATCCATTTACAAACTCTCAGACAACACGTGCAGTATAATCCAAGTCTCAAAAATCATTAAATAAATTGTGTTTTCTTTAAGAATTGTACGTAACGTAAGTTCATTTTGGGGTCATGTGTTCCTTGAATGTGCATGAAAAAATTAAATAGCTATTAAATATTCTGTCCTTTGAACCTATAAACCCGTCTCCTCCACCAGACATGAGTGTGTCCTCATCGGCCCTGGCTCCAGAGGTGGGCCGTCGGACATCTGTCCTCTTCTCCAAAAAGAACCCAAAAATTGCTGGACCTCCGAAAAGGCCAGGTCGCCCCCCGAAGAACCGGGACGCTGGCTACGCTGTGGGGTTGCAAAGCCCCATCGGCCCCCCCCCAGCTGCCCATGTTGTCCCCCAGCAGGCCGAGGAAAAGACCCCGCAGCCCCCGCAGCAGCTCCAGCTCTGACAGCGACAGTGACAACGACGACATGCTGCCAGGTAGCTTGGATAAATGCATGTTAAAGGTCCCATGTCATGCTTTTCTGGTTATTACCCGTCCCTTGTGTTATGAAGGTGTTTCTGCATGTAAACGGTCTGCAGAGTCACAAACCCTCAAAGTACACCCTGGAGCGAGTACAACTCTAACACAGAAAAGACCTGTCTATGCTGCCCCTGAACGCCTCGTTGGAGATTTCTCTTTTTCCATTGTTTTCTTCCTGGGTACAGTGACGTGCCCATACCCAAATGGACCCATTGGTCCAAATGAACCAATCCGCGGAGCCGTTACGTTAAGTCCGTGGATTGGTCCAAATGGACCAATGGGTCTTCCTTACACATACACACTCAATCTTTTCTCAGCTGCAGCTCCGCCGATTTCTCCTCCCTGAGACAGCGGGACGCGGCGAGGCTGTGAGTCTGTGTGTGAGCGCACACACAGTCTCACAGCCAGGCTGCGGGTGTGTGTGTGTGCTCGGGCTGGTTTCGGGCTGGGTTTTGCTGTGTCTCGCTGTCTCGCAGACGGCCACTGGCTCACAGGGAGGGGGGGGCAGGAGCTCCAACAAGCCGTTTAGGACAGAGTGAATACACATACTATACAGAGCTGCTGTATGAGAAACCAATGTGAGTTTGGAAAATTGCACAATGTAAATCTATTTTAGTAGACCTCAACAATGGAACTATGATCAGTAGAAATGGCCATGACATGGGACCTTTAAACGTTTATTACAGCGTCTCAGTCACACACACTGACCTCACTCTCTGCACTCCTCAGGTTTGCCAACTAACGGTTTCAACGGGGGAAACCAGCCAGTAAAGGAGAGCTTCTGTGTGTACCGCAGTGAGTCTCGTCTCCCTCGATCCAGCTCAGACTCTGAGTCCACCACCAGCAGCAGCAGCAGCGCGGCCTCAGACAGGACCAGGTGAATATATAGCACACATGTACAAGTATGTCTCACTCCCAGCGCTCTCATAAGCCATAGCTAGCGATTAACACGAGACACATGAGCAGCACCGGCTTCATAAGGTGATATCATGTCAGGGCAGTGTGTACGCTCGTGGAGGAGTTCTTCTGCCTTCAAAAGACCCACACATCACTTTGTGCAGCTCTAAAATAACAGCTTGACATGTTGCTTATAAAGCGTACTTGCTTTCAAGTGACTTCCTGGAGTCTTGTCATCACTTTGATGTCACCAGGAAGTCACCAAGAAACGGTTCAAACATGTAAATCCTTGTAAAACAGCATCTGGTGGTTTTTTACGTTATCGTTTATCTACAGAAACCAAGATAAAGTTTGTTAACTATTAAGCTTTTAGGAAATTTGAAAGGCATGATGCAGGCAAGCTATGTTTCCTGATCTCTTTAAAATAAGCTAAGAGAGTTAAATAAGTTATTCAACCATCAGTTTTCTGCTCAAACTGTCACTATGTATTGACAGTAATGCATTAGACAGATAATGTCTGTGGAAAAAATGATGTTCCCCTCCCACCTCCCCCGCTCACCTCTAATGAAATTGGAGTCAGTGCCTGATCAGAAAAAAATGTGGTACACTGAAATATGAATCACGATTCTGTTACAGCAACGCTTATTTCTCAACGCAAAGATTTCAGAAACATATTTTAGTGCACTGTTCAGCTTTTAAAATGAGAACATTTTGTTTTGTGAATCTGTTATCAACATGGCAGCAGTTATTTGTTAGTTAAAAAATACACTTTGATTCAAGCCGAAAACGACAAGATAATACGTTTACCTGCAACCTCTTGTTTAGCAACTACTAAAGCATGTGAGTGTTAACAGCAGTGGTTGATAGCATCTCTTACAGATTGAATTAAAGGGTATTCCTGTCTCTCCTCTCTCAGTACGACCCCCTCTAAGCAGGGCAGAGGGAAGGCGTCGTTCTCCCGCTCGGCCTTCCAGGAGGACAGCAGTGAGGAGACGTCGGGCACTGAAAACGATTCCTACTCCGTCGGAGGATCGCGGCCCGTTTCACATTGTAAGCACACTGTCGTTGTTACGTTTTTTTTAAGTAGACGGTAAGTGTCTTCTCCGAACTATTTGAATATGAATGCAGATGGTTATTCAGTACAGCCAAACAGCAGTTTGTTTTGCGTGTGTCACCAATCTGATATGATAGCAGTCATTTTGTATTTGATCTGATTTGACTCTTAATTACCAGTGGAAACTTATATGATGTTGTCATGATGCTGTATCAGTAAGTACTTCTCAAAACGATCTAACTTTTGTGTAAGGTTGTTCTGTGACTAATCATGTTTTTTCCTGGGGGCAAATGTTGTATTGTTCTCAAATGGCACTAAGACCATTTGTTTAGCCCCGACCCAGCACTCAAGTCTTGTAGGATCTCACCCAGCCTAGTTGCCCCATTACAGAAACAGATTATAGTTACAACATTTGGCTCACACCTTTAAAGGGAAAGGGATTTAGTTTGTAATGTAATCTCAGAGCAGATAGATTATGGAGAGAACCTTGGTTTAGCTAGAGGATACACAACGGAGATTGTCTTCCTGTTCCTGTTTACTTACACCTCAGTGGTGCGGGGTCGGGCCCGGTCAGGATGCTGGATGACTTCTGATGATTATTCTTCTCTTGAAGCTCTGGACCTGGTGTGGGCCAAGTGCAGAGGCTATCCTTCATATCCGGCTCTGGTGAGAAACAAGTGGACACTGCAGAAAGCACAGACTAAGTAAGGGCACGCTGCAGCTTAACGACTGGGTGTCTAACGGTCCTCTTCTCTTCCTCAGATAATTGACCCTAAGATGCCCAGGGAGGGGGTTTTCCACCGGGGCGTCCCAATCCCTGTCCCACCTTTGGATGTGCTGAAACTAGGGGAGCAGATGACCCAGGAGGCCCGGGAGCACCTGTTCCTGGTGCTCTTCTTTGACAACAAGAGGACGTGGTCAGTGCTCTGCTCCTCTTCTCTTTTTGTTTTAATAAGTTGTATTGTCATCATTATCAATCAAGGTCGTTTCTTCTTCGTTCGTTCTCACTGACATTGCATCTTTTTTTTCTCCCTCTTAAATTATGAGTACAGTAAAACACAAGCATAACAGGCCTCCTAGTTACCGGAGGTGTGCACAAACATCACTCTGTGGCAGTAGTTAAAAGGAAACTGCACCATTTTTTTCAAGCGTCGGAACACACGCAGAAATAGGTCAGCCGTGTTTTTTAAAGCGGGAGGGGAAATACAGTTCGTATTTTAGGTCATGGTTTGCCGCGCCATCACATATGTTCCTTTTTAAGTTCGAAGAAAAACAAAAGTGTGAGAAACATAATGACAACAGGAAGTGTCCCTCTTGATGATCCTCTTAGAAGTTAAACTGCTGACCCAGGAATTATTCAATTTAGATAAGGGGTGTCAAACTCAAGGCCCGGGGGCCAAATCCGGCCCGTGACTTCATTTGATGTGGCCCCACAAGAGCTTGCAAAGAATATCATATGTTTATAATAAGGTTGCATGCCGATTTACAGAAGCACGTTGTCCATAAACTACATGTAGCACAATGCATCTCAAATTTGACTTTTTTTCTCAGAATTTGACTTTTTTTCTTGAAAATATTAATTTTTTCTCAGAATCTGACTTTTTTTTCAAAATGTCACTTATTTTTTTTTTATATTGACTTATTTTTTTTTCAGAATTTGGCTTTTCTTTTTAAATCATTTTGTGACATTCTTACTGAAGAGACTTATGAAGTTATTACCCTATCCGATAATAATCCTACGGAGCCCTGGAGGGTTCATTGAGAGAAAAATAAATAAAACGTGGCCACGCAGGATTTGCTATTTACACTATTCATTCATGAAGTATGACGCTGCGCTGTCAGCACGCGTCTCCATGTTTGTGATTGGTCAAATGTTGCTAACCCCGTCCCTTTCACGTGAACGCGCTCTCAGCCGGACAGAGAAACCCTGCTTGATTTACTGAATTGATAACCAGCTTCGTAGGACCGTTTAGCGACATCGTTTGTTAGGGTTAGTTAAGCCGGGTAAATCGATATATCCAGGTCCAGGGTCTGTTGAACTGGCTTCGTCGTACAGGGCACTGGAGGCAGTAACGTGTAACCCAGCAGAATCTGAGAAGAGCAGCACCAGCTGCAAAGAGCTGTGCCTTTTACGGTTTACTTCACTGCGTTTCCCTTCATTAGAACAGCTGAATAGAGATCGAGGCTGCTACGTTTAACGTAGGGATCGACCGATATGGCTTTTTCAAGGCCGATACCGATTATTAGTAATCAAGGAGACCGATAACCGATATTTGGAACCGATATACATTTGCAGTAAAAAAAAAAATCTTGGTGTCAAAATGTAGAATAAGACAAACTCCAATACAACTTCTTTGAAATGCATTTAAGCATAGCCTATATTATGTTTAATTAACTTTTAAACATCTTACAACTGGTTTCCTCTCTGTGCCCTTTTCTTTAGTGCAGTCATCTGCAATGAGTTAGAGAGAGAGACAAGAAGTGGGGCTGCAGGCTGACATGCTTAACTAACAATAATGCTTAATTTATTATATCTGTCTATCTAGTATAAAATCCCAATAAGCTGCTATTAACTGCAAAACACTAGTGCTAATGTTTTGCAAACTATTAAAAGTGAGGCTATTACAGTAGACCTAACGTTAGTCTCGTAGCCTCACTTCTAATATTTTGCTAAACATTTGCTAGAAACATGTTGGCTAGCTAATGAGCTTCACATATCAACCTGAAAAACTGCGAGGCTCCACTCGCAGCCCCTCCCCCCCCACCACAGTTACGGCGCGTCCACACAGCGGCGTGCGTTGACGCTTCCCCATTCACTTTGAATGGGGTGACGTCACTTTTAGCCGAAATGCATCGTGGGAAGCGACGTGGAGCGTAGCTGGCGTGGCTCGCTGCAAAAGTTGAGCAATGTTCAACTTTTGACGCCTCAGCGAGGCGTCAGCCAATCGAATCATATGCCAGTACAAGCTCTAGCCAATCAAACCGCTGCTTGTGTGTCGGGGGCGGGAGATTCATGTGATTGGTTGTTGGTCGAGTTTCAGACACGCCCGCCGGCAAGCGTCAGCGCACGCCGCTGTGTGGACGGGCCGTTACTCCGCTGCGAGACGCTGCACGCACCCCCAACTCTGACTGACTTCCCGCGTCCCTGTGTAACTGGGAAACTGATAGAATTGGATCATAAGATCGTGGTGTTTTTGCAACTTCAGCATAGGGGATAGGGATGTTTATTGAACTTCGGTTTAACACATGTATGGCTCTGCCGCTCAGCGCTGCTGCTTGCTTCAGTCTGTGTCTGCGTTCTTTCGCACCTGCCTGTAATCTGAGAAGGTCCCGCCTCTCTGGCTGGCTCCCGCCCGGAAAATCTTCAGTAATAGCCTATCAGATAGCGCTGTGGGCGGGACATTGCTCGTGTACACAGAGTGGTGACTGCAGCCAGAGAAACGGCCGCATCGGAGCCAAAGTTGTATCGGCAATTTGATTAAAAAAAGGCCGATACCGATAATCGGTCAAATGCGGAATATCGGCCCCGATAATCGGTCGACCCCTGACACACCTCTACACACATCGAACTACCAGAGTATTCCCCCTCGTTTTATGAAGGAGATGTCCTGTCACCAGGGCGCATGATGATGATGTGTGTGTGTGTGTGTGTGTGTGTGTGTGTGTGTGTGTGTGTGTGTGTGTGTGTGTGTGTGTGTGTGTGTGTGTGTGTGTGTGTGTGTGTGTGTGTGTGTGTGTGTGTGTGTGTGTGTGTGTGTGTGTGTGTGTGTGTGTGTGTGTGTGTGTGTGTGTGTGTGTGTGTGTGTGTGTGTGTGTGTGTGTGTGTGTGTGTGTGTGTGTGTGTGTGTGTGTGTGTGTGTGTGTGTGTGTGTGCTCAGCTCCGCTCCGCATGCGTGTCGGTCCGCAACCACCGGCATTTGTTTTCAAATTACCATGAACAGTACTTTACACAAATCTGGTTCTCCATAGTTATATGTGTATTCCCAAGTGAAAGAAATTTGTTTAATCTTAATCTCGATGTGCTATAGTCCTGCCGGAGTGCACCGGAGCGAACGATACTATCATAAACAAATGCCCCCCCAGACATACACACACACACACACACAAAACGAGGCCACGCTTTATTAACTCGTGCGCACGCTTTAGTAACTTGTGCGCACGAGTTACTAAAGCACGAGAAAGTAAAACGTGGGCACGTTTTATTTATTTTTCTCTCTATGAACCCTCCAGGGCTCCGTATAATCCAATGCAGAGGCAATAATGTAATATAATACATTATTTTATATATATTAAATATTTATATATGTATTTTTTATAGTCTTGTATATAAAACTGGCCCTTTGAGTGCAACCCTGATGCTGATGTGGCCCGAGATGAAATTGAGTTTGACACCCCTTATTGTGCAAGAATGGATTATTCAATATTAAATAGAATATGAATATAAAATGTCCTCCATCCTGCAGAGGAACTGTTCTTATTTTGATTTTATTCAAATGTATTCATTGGATATATATTTGTGTTTATTCAGGCAGTGGCTACCGCGCTCTAAGCTGGTGCCGCTTGGGGTGGACCAGGAACTGGACAAGGAGAAAATGCTGGAAGGCCGAAAATCCAACATCCGCAAGTCCGTGCAGGTGGCCTACCACCGCGCCATGCAACACCGCAGCAAGGTGCAGGGAGACCCCAGCAGCGAGACCAGTGACAGTGACTGAAAACACACACACAAACACACACAGGTGTTGGTCCTCCAGGTGTTGTGGAGTATACATTTCTCTATGGAGAGCCCATCCCACCATCACAGAACACAAGAAACAGAGTGGGGGAAAGAACATCCACTACATTGGCCCCAAGACACATCATGCACACTAAGCCGTATTTAATCTGACATGTAAAATATTGTATTTAAGAGAATTGAAAAAAAATGGATTAATAATAATAATAATAATCATGAAGAAATATGCTATGTTTAAAACCACCAATCAAAAAATTCCTAGTATTATGGTCGATATGTTTAATAAGAAATGAGATGGTGGTTTACAGACTTTAAAAAAGTAACACATTGTTACACTATTATGCCTCTCACTTTCATTCTTACACATGTCATTTAAAATTGGAATGCATGTGGTATTATTCACAGATTGTGGAGCACATCTTCACATCCACTGCCCACCGCTCAAAACAAAGTCAAAAAAATGAACATGCCTGGTGCTAGTGTCCAGTCATTCGCGGCGGAGCACAAAGAGAGACTGACCTGTGGGCAACCCAACGATAATGTTATTTATTCTGCTTACTCCAAGGTCCACAAGCTCCTTTTTATCATGGACTACTTCTAATCACTCCTGCTACACAAGACATCATTGTGTGGTCCTTTTTTTTTGTCTTTCATTCTGTGTTCATGTTTTTACCATTTTGTTAAAGTACGTCTGTCACACAGGCCGCTGGTCAATGAATAATGAGGACTAAACACATGATCGCCTCACTGTCTGTCTTAGTCTCAGGCTGATGACTTTAGAACTTTTATATATACAGATTGCATAAAGATAGAAGTTTAATAAACAAATAATTGAGTTTTTTAAACTTGTGGGTTGTGTCGTGGTAACTGTGTCTTTAGCTGAGGGCACTTTTCACCGTCTGTGTTTTTCCTATTTTCCCTCGTGTGAAACATCCTTGTTTTTTTAGTTCAAATACTACCCCGCCCAATCCTCTCAACTTTTAACAAGGAAGTTGTGACTCTCGAGTGCTTCTCAAGAAAGGTTTAGACTGTATCTTTCTGATACTTATCCTTATTCTATGCTTCTTGGCATTGTGTACGCTCCAAGCTAAAGTCTTACTTCCCTAAACACTCAGGAAACTTTCTTGTTTATTATGACTGGAAAGAGTTGTGTTCCAACCTCCGGCATCTTGTGAATTTATCATACCTTGCTCAGCACACAGGCTTTCTTTATCATCCCTAAGGCAAGGTTTATTACATAGCACATTTTTACAAAAAGGCTATTCAAAATGCTTTCCAAAAACCATATAAAGATAACATGCACCTTATTTCAATACATTAAAAGAGGAGTACAACATAAAACAAGCTTAAAAAATAATAGTAATTTAAAATAAAAGTTGTGGTGTAGTGTAAGATATTGATTTAATAGAAAGCAGACCTATCCCTGGAGACGAACGTAGCAGAAGAACATAAATGTATTTTGGCACTAAAACCTTCAGTGCTTTATAAAACAACAGTTACGGTAAGTTTGATTTGCAATCGATCTACAGCTTTTGTTGCATTGTGCACACTTATTGGTTCTACTGGTTAAACAACCTTTGCCATTTAATATGTGTTGCCATTAATGGACTGTTGTTCATGATCAGTCGCTACATGAGCCCATTTTACCTATCATGACATACAATGTGAATTTCCTCACCCCGAACCATAGATTTTGATCAATCTTTTCCGTGCACGATAAAGATCCCCCACCCATCTGGAACACTTACTCACCACAAACTTGATGTCGTCTGATTTGCAATCCAAACCTCACCACTCTGGGTTTAAGATGCATGGTTTCCTGCCACGAACAATATGTGGAAACAACTGATAAGCGTCAGTCAGGCGGTTGCGAAACCAGTTATCTACCAAATGCCCTGTTTTGGCTTTCCGTAAAACAAACTGCTCCACTCAAACACACACTGGACTTCTGTGTGTTTTTTATGCGGTTCATTTGAGAGTGTATGCACAAACAAGATAGTTAAGGTAAAACCACAGCTGCTACAGTAGATCATCTAAACCAGAGCTTTTATGCACTTTATTTTACGATGGCCTGCTCTGGGCAAATTTGCTGCTGTGACTGACCCTGTCCTAACAATGAGTTCTCACCGTTGGTTGTGTGCTCATTTGTGTTCGTGGTGTAGGGCTTTGTCAATACTGACTTATTTTCATATACAGGAGTATGTCTAATCAATTTAAATTACAGACAAACTAATGATGTGACTTCTATAACGTATTGGTTGCCCCAGTGACAGAGGTGGGAGAAGTACTCAGATCTTCTAGGCTACTTGAGTAAAAAAGTACCAGTGTAGGAATACTCTGTTACAAGTAAAAGTCCTGCATTCAAAATGTTACTCAAGTAAAAGAACAGTATAAGCATCAAACTATACTTAGAGAACCAAAAGTAAAAGTACTTATTATGCACATTGGTAAATTCCAGAATAATTATATGTTTTGATTATAATTATTGATGCACTAGTGTTTTAATCAAAGCTGGTAAAGGTGCGGCTAGTTTTAATTACTTTGAATACTGCAGGTAGCTTGTGAATTTACTCCAGTAACTAAAGTCTGATTTAAGGGTTGTTTATATTTCACATCATTAATCCAAATATGTAAAGTTACTAATGGTACAAAATATATGTAAATGTACACGATATAGCCTACCTTTGAAATGTAGTGACATTAAATATCTAAAAATGTACATAAGTACAGTACTTGAGTAAATGTACTTAGTTACTTGCCACCTCTGACATATAAGTATATACAAACATACATTCTCTATAAGAAATATATTTTGGTATGGATTCTTGACACTTATTTTAGGCACTGTGCATAAATGAAGGTAGGGGTGTATGGGGGGTATTGTATACTATTATTACTTTAAGGTCTGCAGGGGAATTCTGCCGTTTGGTTTGTGTAGGTGTGGGCAGGGGCGCCGCCAGGGATGTTGGGCCCCACCACCAGGCACAGGCCACTTTGTTTATAAATTACCTCGAGGGCCGTACCAAATGGTCTAGCGCAGGGGTCACCAACCTTTTTTAGGTTGAGGGCTACTTTCAAAAAATAAAACAAGCCAGGGGCTACTTTTACTCCTCTTTTTTGTTTTTTGCAGTGTATATATTTAGCACATTTTAACATTATTATATGCTACCTTTAACCTTTGTGTGCTGTTTGGGTCTGTGGGACCCGTTTCAGTGTTTACTAAAAGAACATGTATGCAATTTAATTATTTTAACCTGCTTTATTTGGGGGTGGACCTCACATCCTCTAGGGGGGTCCGGGGGCAAGCTCCCCCAGGAAGATGTTTTTTAAAATGTTGAAGTTAAATGCATCAATCTGGTGCACTTTGAGCACAACATGAATGTATGGATACAGCTCTCAACACTGAAAGGAAGCTGTATACTTTTTAATAATCCAATCATCTTTAGAATATGATCACAACCAATAACAAATCATTTAAACGTGTTTATTCTTATCTTATGTTAGTTAGCATTCTTTCTTTTTCTTTATGCATATTTTACTAATCACTCCCCTTTTAAACCGTTTTACTGTACTATAGTACACATTGGAATGATTTCTTACTTTATCTATATTAAATAGACAAAGGTGTGCTCTACCTAGCTCTCTCTCTCTCTCTCGCTCACAGAGGCTGTGTGCTCCTCCGTGGCGATGACGGCTTGCGTTAAAAAAAAATAATAAACATATTTGTAAAGTGCGGGGACACAACCAGAGTATCGAAACGAGCGGGGGACATGTCCCCCCTGTCCCCAGTGGAAATTACACCATGCGTGTGTGTGCGTCAAGTGGAATAAATATATATGCAAGTTGCAACACACACAGTAAAACTCTGCCCCTCATGATAGGCTGTGTTCAATGGGGCTGATGTGTTGTGTAGATTCTGCCAAAAGGAAAATCAGCGGGGAGTTGCCACATTGCTTTTCTTCCCGACTGCAACGCTGGTTCCGCAAATCAAGCAAGAACGTGATTGGTCGATATTCATTGTGGGGGTGGGGGAGGAGGAGTGTTATATATAGAGTTGTAGTAAGTAGATAGAGTTCGCTATGATTTAGGTTTCGTTTATGCATAGGGTATATTCTTTTAATTACATTTCCTTTTTTGTTTTGTGTATTTTATACATTTTGGATTTGCTTGGCGAGCTATTTTTACTCACGTTGCCCCGCGGGCGACTCACGTTGCCCCTGCGGGCGACTAAGTGCCCGCGGGCACCGTGTTGGCTACCCCTGGTCTAGCGGTCCGTATACGGCCCGGGGGCCGGAGGTTCCCCACCCCTGCTTTAATATAATAACATTAGTATTAATATCATAACCAAAATACAGACTGATCACTCAATGCTTCAAACTGTCCATCATCCTAAATAGACTAAAAGCAGTTTGTTTTATATCGATCACTGGCTGTGTGGGAAAATACTGTTTGAAATGTATAATTTAAATTAGATGTTAGCTTTTTGTTATATATATATATATATTTTGTATTCCAGTCTCCCTTCAGATATGTTAAGTGGCATGTCATTCAACACAATGCTGCTCACCTCCTTCAGTTGGAAGAAAAGCTGGTTCAGGTTCAGCATTATGGGGGGACAGGGCTGCTGAGCCTAAAGATGGCACCAGGGGGAGGGACAACTGATTTAGTATGAATATGCGCTAAAAATGTGCCTGCATTTATTAAAAGGTAGGTAGGTACGAATGGAGAAACCAGCTCGAGTGCGCTAGAATTTGAAAGTACACAACCGAAAAAAATCTGCCCCTTCCTTCAGAGTTCCTTACAGAGCCCCTCCTCCAACACACACGAACGCGCACATGACCAATGAGGGCACGAGATCAGTTTGTGCACAGATGGAAGGCTGACAGGCAGGTAGGCCATCATCCAGTCATTTTTGCCGGGCCAGCTCAGATGATTGGTCGTGCTTTTTACAGCGCCACGGGCCGGCTTCCACAGATGACATTTTTGTATGTATTTATTGTCAAAGCATTTCATAGATTCATTGCTATCGGGACGTTAAGAGCATTCCATGGAATATAACAAAAAGTGTTTCTGAAGTGAATTACCTACCATACCTTTAAATGTCAGCTAAAAGAGCAGTGAAATGAAAGACCTCTGAATTTTCTGTAAAGATATTAACAGTACTTAATGTCAGCTTAGTAAACAAAAAAACCTTAGCTAACAGACTAATTTCCACCACTGATGGACCACACCCACCTTTTCTTGTGAAAAACTGGGTGACATACTGTCGCCCTTTAGTCCCTCTCTCTTGTCTTTCTCTCCTTTCTCTTCTTTTCTTACAGCCTGACTTTTTGAGCCGTTGAGACATGGTACAACCATAGTACAACACACTTACGTAGGCTAAGTACTAGCATCCCTCCTCATAATGCTTTCACTCTCTGCCAGTGCCACAATGCGTTTGGAGGCAGGACAAAACCATTACATGTAAATAGAAGGGGGTGTACAGAGGCTTTGGGTAATTAACTTTTGGAAGAAAATAAGTTAAATGAATCGTAAGTTTAGTGAGTAATTTATCAACATAACGTTCTATTAATGTTAATTATTGAGGATTGATGAAAGGTTACTTACATCTTTTTTCTTAATGTTCTAAACATTTTGGGGCCCCTGTCAGTCACGGGCCCTTAGAATCGTCCTAACTTTTCACCCCCTTGGCGCCCCTGGGTGTGGGTGAGAGACAGATCAAAAGTGGGCTTGGTTTCGCCACCTGAGACTTGATAGTGAGGCGGAATTGAGGCCACGACCATATTTATGCAAAATGGTTTTTTTAACGTCCTCAAGATTTATGTCTTTCTTGGCAGTACCTGAACACAGCAGTGTGCTCCTTGTGGCACAGATCACTAGCAGAAACCTGACACATGGACCAACCAGCGGGGAAACTACAGCTTTGTGAGGACACAACATTGTGACTTATTACTTACAAAATATGCGAACATTTCCTACTTTAAATGTGCGGTATGTTTAAGAGTCGCTTCACCACCGCACTGGCTCTTATATCCGTCGTAGTGGCTCCACTGCCGCTGGACTGTGCCAACATAACATGTCGGGTGAGTTTAATAACAAATAACTATTTCATTATTTTTTACATATGAAGTGAAGGGCATGAATCTTCTTTTCACGATAAAGTTAAATGCAGTGTTGGTGAAAGGGTGAATCCCTAAGCAGTTTTGGCAATTATGTATTTCTCTTGTCCCTAATTTACATACAGGAATATCAAGGAGGACCTGAACATGGTACGTTTTATTATCAGAGTCTCATCCCAATAAAAGCATCAGTGTCAGTAGCCACAGGGTCTCTTGCTGTACTAATGCTCTTCTCTTGTCTGGACAGATGATGTTGTGGGACACTGCCCTGTGAAACTGACCCCAGCCATGTCCAAGGATTCTGAGGGGGGTAACTCTGGATGTGTCATTGTTCATGTCTGGATAAAGACTGATGGTAACCATAGATGCAAAGTCCATTTTGTTATCTCAATTGCTTTATATTTTAAGATCTCTGAAGCTGTCATTGTCTGAACAAAGTCTGTTTTCTTCCAGACCTTTGTAATGCCTCGACAATTGAAATTCGTCGTTCATCATCTGAGGAAATAATCAGGCCTATACAAAAAGGGACAAAGGTTGGATATTTTACACCTGCCCCAAACTCTGCACACATGTAATATGTCAATATGAGCCCACCGTTTACAGTTGTTCAAGAAGGGGGAACACAAAGGTAACATGTCTCTTTTTCTATCTTTCTTACATAGTGCAAAAAAAAGCAAAGGAAACCGCATGAAGAAAGAGTCAAGTGTGGAAGTAGTGTCTCACAGCCACACAGCATAGCCCAATTGGATCTGGTAAGATTCATTTTCAAGTATACTCACACATGTCGTTGTGAATGCAATTCTGATGATGATGGTGTTTGTTATCTTTTTTAGTGGGAACTGGTATATGATTGTGTCCAAGATTCAGCAAATAGTGTTGTTACTGTGTCATACAAAACATCATCAACCAGCTGCAGTGTCAGCTACACAATACCAGGTAATGTAATAAGGATTTATCTCTTTTAGTTCAAAAATTAAGATTCAAATCTACTGAGACCTGGACATCTATTTTGTATCACTGTGCACCGGCAAAGATCCCCCATTTATTTCCTGAGGGCAATATAAATGTTGAATGTCATCCTATTTCCCATCCAACCACATTGTTCTAGTGGTCTTTATTGAATGCCATATTATAGCTTTCTTTATCCTAACGATTATATATTATTAAGCAATTTGGGCGTTTCATTTTTTTAATCTCAATTTTCAACAATTTTTATTTGTTTTTCTTTTCTTTCTGCTACAATTGATCTTTGTTTGCTTTTGTCGATAAACTCTCCCTTGTTCAACCTCAAAGGAAATGAGTTGGGTGTGTCACATTCTTTCTCTGATCAATTAAAAGTAAAACAATCAATAAATAAAGTGTCTGAAGAAGTGTCGTTGGTCACCACCAGCAACAGCTCAAACTCTTTTTGGTATAGATTTTACAAGAATGTGAACTCGACTGAAGGCATTACATTTATTGTTGGCAAACTGTATTATCTTGTTTCTGATGATGATGATGATGATGATGATGATGATGATGATGATGATGATGATGGTGTAAACCACAGTTAACCTGATAATATTCACGCAGATGCGGGCAAAAATGTATCACGATAACTGTATTAGATTTGCATACCCCTTCTTCTATGAGGAACCGAATCGTCTGCATTTGCTTTTTTCAAATGTCATCGTTTTTCCTTCAGTGCATCACACGTCTAAATGTTTTTTCTTGTCGACACTGATGATTACATCCTGTATATTATTTATTTCTGTGTGACTTAGATCCCATCCCAGACTTTGATCTGTCTGTGAACCAGTCGTCTAAATCCATCTTGGTGACGGTGGAGCCTGGAGGCAAAGTCAAAGCTAGATGGTGTTACCAACAAAATGGAAATTGTATGGACTCGGCTTTCTCCCCAATCACTGTGAGTATCAGAGGCACATGTATCTGCATGTGTGTTATTTTGTTTCTACACACAAAAGAAAGTAAGCATTTTTTTTTCCTTTAAGATTGATCCATCCGAGTCTCGATCAGGTCTTCTTAACTTCCGTTACCTGCTGCCTTGTGTGTGTGTGCAGGTATTTCAGCTCCATGTGTTCATACATGCAAAGTTATTACTTAGCCAAATAAGTCTGTTTTTTTATACCTGTACATTGTCTGTGTTAACAGGTCTTTTACACACATACGGATGCCCGGCGTCATAAAAAGTGCCCATTTCAGAATAAGAGCCACACAGGTGAGTGTGACGATGATTCAGTCAGATTTGATCAAAAACATCCATAAGGGAATTTTATTTGTACCATTGTTTTGTTATTGATTAACTCACAACAATGACTTTGTTATTCTTTCATATATTAGTTTGATACTGTTTACTTTGATACCGTTTTCTTTTATATATGTTCGTACATTAATATCCAGTTAGCTTTATCCACGATCGCCACTTGGAGTCATAAATTCATAAACATCTGTGTCCACATTGTTTGTATAGATGTCAGGGATGTGTGGCTCTCCTCTGAGGTCTCACTGTACGAGTCAAGTTTGAAATGGCGCTCCGAGTGTCCTGCCAGTGACCTGAACATCTCTGCCTCCCTCTGCTGGAGGCAAAATGAAAAACTCTGCACTCCTGTGCTCAACTCCACACTGGAGGATAGGAAAGATGGGCGAAACCTGGTATGTTTGGCTTGACTGCTGTTGGTATTAGTAATACATTCCTGATTTAATTAAATGAAGCTTCAAAGAAACACTGTCTCCCCAACAGATATACAACACATCTGCAGTGGACAAACACCCTCAGATGTGTCTGCAGGTGAGATTTAGCCAAATTGCATTAACCTCTGTTCAGTCGCCTACCTTTTAGATGTAGATTCACACGTTTGTTTTGTGTTTGTGCAGTTGTCCCTACAAGGCAGTCAAGAAATCTATTGCCGCTTCGAGGCTGGTGAGTCAAACAGGAAAACAAACATGTTGCTTATCGCTGATCTTTGAATTTGAACTGTCTGTGTCCCTCTCCTTGTCCTTTACAGGTATGTCTTCATGGGAGGTGTATATGGGACCAGGCAGGCAGAGTGTGGTTTTGTTTATCACCTCTTTAGCTCCTGCAAGCTTTTCCGCTCAACTCTGTGTCCTTAATGAGAGGGAGTGTGCACCAATGGGGCAGGTCCACTCAGGGACAATTGTAAGCATACGTACATTGTGAGAAAGATGGTATATAATGTTAATTTAAGTAAATATCTGACTCTTCTTATCTATTTTACAGGAAGCGTATACAACTAAAACAAGGATACATGTGCCTCTTCTTCTCCTTGCTGAGAAGCCATGTGTGCAGGTAAAATCATGTGCATGCACGGTAAAGGTCTTTCTTGACGCGCTGCGTGACCTTTCTCTCTCATCTCCCTCTAACAATTAGCTTGTTCTGCAGGTGTGGCAGTCACATCCTGCTCTACTTGGAAGAAGAATTCTGTGCCCGGACTGTGAGTGTCCTCAACATGCACACGAGCGCAAATGCACTGCTATGTGTACTTTTGTAAAGTAAATAAATGTCATTTTCTATTTCTACAGACTCGCCTGACAGATGTGGCGTGTATGCTGTGGCAGCTTTGGTATCCGTGGTTATTGTTGCTTTACTGGGAATGTTTATCCACCGTCTCAACAAAAGTGGAGCAGCAGGTTGGTTCAATTCCCTCTGTGCCTTTGATTGGTTGCATGTATAATCATTTTAATCATACTGTTGTACTGCCTCGATTTATTTGTGTGATTGGAACCTGATGGCAACTGTGGTACATGTGCAGTCTGATGTGAAATTGAATTAACAAATTATTCAGAACATCTTCCTTTTCTCCCCTGTTTTTCCCATATCCCTAGGTTGGCTGTGTATTCGGGAACCAGTGTTACTTGTGTGCTCATCAGAGCAGTCGGCCCACGTCTCTGCTGTGTGTGCGTTAGCCTCAATCCTGCAGGGGGAGCTAAGTGCCTCTGTGCACATGGCTTTGTGGGCCCAAAGCTCACAAACGAAAAACGGGACTGAGCCTGGGACGGGAGTGGCTGATCTGGGTCCCCTTCCCTGGCTGTACGGGCAGTGGGAAGCCATGCGGGAGGCTCAAGGAAAAGTGCTGATTATTTGGAGTCCTGAAGCCACGGAGACCTATGAGAAGTGGAGGGAGGAGAGGGCAAACGTGCAAAGAAGTAAAAGAAACATGAGAGAGGAAGTGGAAGAAGTAAGTGGAGGAAGACTGGGAAAATGCAAAAGAGAGAAAGCTGCAGTTAAGAAAGAGTGTGATGATAAAGACTGGTATACACAGACTGAGCCCTCCACAGTGATCGCACCAGTATTTGCGGCTGCTCTGGCCTGCCTAGAGGGGGCGCTGCAGGAGTGCAAAAGTCAAGGAGTGGCCCTTGTCTACTTCCAGGGCCTCTGCCACAGCAGGGACATCCCAAAGGCCTTCAGAGGTGTCCCTCGGTTCTGCTTACCCCAGGATTTCAGGGGCTTTGTACAGGAGCTGGGGGGGACGAAAAGACAGAAGAGAACTGGAAAATTGAGGTGGAACTGCTTGCACAGACTCCTGGCTAAAGTGCAGTCAGTATGGCTCGCACGGCAGCTAGCAAAAAGACTGGAGACACTGCTGCCTCAGACGCAAGGAAAGAAAACGCAAGGGCCGAGTGACACGTCATCACTCAAAATAATTTCAGATAAGACCCAGAGCAGGCTCAAGTTGCCACTTGCAGCCAACATGGCAAGGTCAGGAACTGTACAAGAGCACGAGCCTCTCCGCGTGTTGCCATGGTGAGCAGAGAAACTTTAATCTCAGGTTTCACATGTCTGATGTGGACAGACTCTTGTTCTGCTGGAAACATGATAGGTATACATGAGACCCAGAGGATTGGTGTTGCACTGCCAGGGCCAATCATTCAAACATTTATTATTTTACTTTCTTTTTACTTGACTTTACTAAATGCGACCTGCCCACCTATTGCTTTGTATATTAAGATGAGGTAAATACTCCGTCCTGTCTCCTGCATGTTGCCTCTAACAGATGCTCGTTATGCTTCTTTAGTCAACACCTGTCCTATCTACTCTATGTAAATATGCTTACCAGTAAGAACATATTTGCAAAATACACCTCACTTACAAATAAATGCACAATACAGGAACTGACAAATTTGCATAGGTTTCTGAGCCAAAGCGGTTACAGTTGGAAAGAGTGCAACAGGTGGAAACATTTAGGGTATCTACTGAAGTGTGCTCCAACATTTGTCACTTAATTCAGTTTTCATGTACCACAGTTATTGCTGTTAGTATAGTAGAGACCTATTATTAAATATGTGCACACATTACATTCCAAAAACAAACTCTGAATCTGTCAATGTTTTCTTTGTTTTTTTCACATAGGCATACAGCACTTCTCTATTCAGCAAACATTTCGACTCCACATACAGAAGTATTAGTTCAACACTGTTTGCGTTGGAACATTATGTCTGGTAGATAATAAAAATGCTATTTATATATATATATGAAAGAGATGACTTTTGCCAAAAAATAACTGTGATAAAAGTGCTTTTGTATTACAGAAATGAGTTTTTCAGCATTCAGTGCCTTTTTTTGTAAGGTTCCTGTTTTTTCTTAATCCACTGAACAAAACATTGCCAAACTGCGGTATTCTGAGGCTGACACATCTCCTTGACAGAATAACTGAGGAAGTTCATTGTTATTTTCAGAAAAATCAACTCTAGAAAACACCTACTACTGCCAAAACAAGTTCAGCACAGCTTAGGGTTGAGTCATTTGATCTGATGTGGATACTGAACCAAGTATCCAAGGCTAAAAAGTGTACATCACACAAAGTAACAAAGCTGGGTTAAGTTGCACAAAAATAACCATAATAGAAGAAAGAATAACTATTTTAGAGTAACAAATGTTATTTAAAGTATATATGATTGGATCACTCCAACTGGCGATAGCTCTCGGACATAAAATCAAGAGCTGAACCGCAGCGCTGTAATGTGTACCTTTGGCTTATGGCCATCTCGTTATCAGCCAAATGCATTTACAAGATGCAAAGTGGCTTTGCATTGTATTGTTGCTGAGCTACTGGACTAGATGCATAGAGTTAACACAGGTGGTAGAGCTCCATATCGTACAGCAGATAAGAAGAAATACAAATTAAAATCTACAACAGTGGACAACTGACATATTCACTTTGATACAGATTAATGATTAAACGTTAGCACTCAAACTGAAAACATGTATACAATGGCCCCTTCATCCATAACTTGGTTGCAAAGGTACTAACCCTGTTACTAAAAGATGACAGGTTCAGTTCTTAACACAGACAATGTGGATTGACTGACTATTTGTACAGTATGGGGAACCATTTCACCTCCTAGCAATCTATCGCTGTAGGGGTTTCTGTTAGATGCTTAAAGATAACAAAAACAACACATGATTAATCCTCAATAAATCTTCAGATTGGCCTTTGGCTTTATATTGTTACAAATTGCAGACAGTGAGAACTTGTTGTGCATGCAGTGGTGGGAGAAGTACTCTGATCGTTTACCTTAGTAAAAGTAGAAATACTATGATCTTAAAATACTCGGTTTGAAGTAAAAGTTATGAATTAAAATGTTACTAAAGTACAATTTTAAATAACTATTATCAGCAAAAGGTACTCCAGGTCAAATTAAACTTCAAGTAAAAATACTCACTTCAAAGTATTGTAGTGTTATGGAATATTATTATGTATTCATTCAAGAACTTCATTGTCATTATTAAGGCACAACAAAATGTATTTTGTGCCTGTCCCGTTGGTGCAACATACAGTAAATAAAATAGAATAACAAATAAGACTAAAATAAATGTAACGACTCTAAAAGCAAGTAATAGAGAGACCAAGATTATTATGAATAAATATATGAAGCTAAAATGACTACACTAAATGATAGCACAATAGATGTGGATTGCACATAAAAAGGCACTATATTGCACATAATAATAATAATAATAAGAGCTTATTGTAGCCTACTGCTGTGTATCTTATTTGGTTTTTTATCACCAACAAAAACATGTCATAACATGTTATTGTTCATACTTGTTAGATTAGTAGGCCTAATGTAGTTTATTATATAAGCATATCAGAAAGATATGTAGAAAAGGTAACTAGAAAAATATAGCTAATATCTAAATAATGCAGTAAAGTAAAAGTATGCTTCCAAAATGTAGTCGATTTGAAGTTTATGTAGTCGGCTATAACACTGAAATACACCCTTACATTTGTTACATTCCCCCACTGTGTGCATGTGACGAGTTTCCTCAATCCCACCTGAGCAGGTGACGACACGCCCAGCAGCACGAGCTGTCATGAGGCAGGCCACAAGGAACACATTTGGAACGTCACAACAGTTTGGCGTTGGAAAGCAACGGTCACAGGATTCTCCCAGAAATCAGCCCTGCCATGCTGTGCTGCTGGGAGGAACTACGGATAACGGGCTCCGCATTTACAGATGAGGAGAGTGTAGTCTGGAGCAGGAGTCGTGCGCCGGGGAGAGACTCTCCAAAATATGGCTCCCAGGCTCCTCCGCGCGCCGCAGGTTTCTCTCCGGCTGCTGTCAGTAATGCGCTTCTGGCTCTTCATGTCCGCGAGAGCGCTGGAGATAATTGACAGAGACGCACCTGAACTCACCTGTAGCGAGGTAACAAGTCACAATGACTGCGTTAATATGAACATTTTGAATTGTATCCCGTTTTTTTCATACTCGGGTGAATGGCGTTATACTGGATCATGAATAACCTGTTAATCCTTCTGTGTGCATGATCATTGCATTCCTGATGTGTGTGTGTGCAGCTGTCTTTGTTTCGATTACCATTACCATTACTTACAGCCAAGTTGTTTCGCACCAACAAAGAAAAACCAAGATAAGGCAAAGATATCCTTTTTATTTATCTTACTACAGGTAGCACACATTGCATTGGTTCTTATCGGGGTTTTGACATCAGGATGTGATGAATACATGCGATACGGATAACAGACATATGTTGTGTGTTTAGGTAATACTTTCTTTCATAGTTCATTTATCTTAACCGACGACATGACGCCAAATTATAATAAGTGTGCCTATTATTGTTGGTTTACTTGCTCTTTTGTTAAACCACATTTCCCATAATGTTCCCTGCAAGACAATAGCCAAGGACATTAAATCGTTTTTAGCCTAGGTTCATTTGTATTTAGTTCACGTAGATTTACTTTATAAACATTAGCCTGCTGTGACTGTGATGGACTACTGTTTTTTTAGTTGTATCAGAGTTTAATGTCCATTTCTTATTTACTATTGGGCTTGAGTGTGACACCTTACTCCACTGATCCATTTCCTTCTTCCTTTCTTCAGGCTTCTGAGGGTTGTTAGCTGTTTAGTTGTTAGGGTTGTAGCTTGAATTATCTTTGAATTTCATTTGATGTAAATCAACAGTTACAAATCAATATAATAGTATGACATTCACTTACAAGCACATAAGTAGAACTATAAATTAGAATCAAACTGAAATACATTTAAAGGTGGGGTAGGTAAGTTTCAGAAACCGGCTCGAGATACACTTTTTGTTATATTCCATGGAATGCTCTTAACATCCCGATAGCAATGAATATCTTAAGTGCTTTGACAAAAAATCAATAAAAAAATTTAATCTGTAGAAGCCGTGGCCTACCTGCCTGTCAGCCTTCCATCGGGGCACAAACTTATCTCGTGCCCTCATTGGTCATGTGCGGGTTCGTGTGTGTTGGAGGAGGGGCTCTATAAGGAAGTGGCAGATTTTCTCCGGTTTTGTATTTTCAAATTCTAGCGATCTCGAGCCGGTTTCTCAAATGTACCTACCCCACCTTTATTGAAAGTTATTTTGGCACTTGACAGTGGGTATATCAATGGGGAAAATGATAAAATCACTGAAGGATAAATTCCATTCCTGGTATACTGGTTCACTTTCATGGCTTAGGCCTACTGGGAAACTTTAAAAAGCGGAGCAATCATTTATGTTATTTGTAGCACAACCCAACATTTATGCTGGGAAAACGGCCTATTTCTTAGTAAAATTGTACTTATGTAATGTAAGGTATACTGGTAACATACTTATCAATGTCTTACACTAAAACTGATGTTGCTCCCAGTCATCACTGAATGGGAGCATGAGACACAATTACAATTTTACCTTAATTTGTTCACCTTTTTGTATGTTCTAATATGTATAGAGACCTTACATTTATTGCAGTCTAATAGTAGTTGTAGTGCTGTTTTTAATAAAGGATCAGACTATCTCTTTTAGCACTTTGGACATTTACGCAACTCAAAATGGTTGCGTCATTGTTGGCAAGCGTCATTCTTAAAATTCACTTGTCTTTCCTCAGGGATTAATTGACTGCACTGTGAGCTCGGGTAAGATAACTATCAACACAAATGCATCCCATATGCCAGTAATACCCTCAGTGTTTGTCTAAAGCAGAATGTCTTCTTTCCACAGACCTTCGATTTATGACCAATCAAGATGGCACTATCGATGTTACAAATGTGCAGCTTAAAGTGATTCTGTGCTGTTCAGCCACAGACTGTGAACCAGGCCTGCAAGTCCTCATCACAGTACAAGGTATCTTTGTTATAAATCTTTTGACTGTCAGCTCGGGTGACATACCTTGAATTCCTTATCACATTCAATGTTTTGTTGGCACTGCTGTTCTCTTAACAGCTTACTGTTCCATGCATTGTTATCATAGTTGTTTATCTTGGCTTTATAACAATGTGTTCTCCATTGAAGTACTGACTGTCAATGTTGTTGCAGAAGTTGATTTAGTAAAAGAGGCTTCTGATCAGTCTGGAGACCACAGTGATGAAGTGGAGTTGTCTAACACGAATCAAACGGCAGAAGGAAGTGGCACAGTTCCAGAGCCGAGAGGTATAGAGCAATACATACACACACACACACACACACACACACACACACACACACACACACACACACACACACACACACACACACACACACACACACACACACACACACACACACACACACACACACACGGTATTCTATTTTCACATGGATTTTCCTTTTTTCCAATGTAATTACTTAGCAAACTCATCTTCTGTACTTTCTGTGTTACAGCAACGGTGATAGTATGTTTCAGCTCTCCAGGCTCCATGGACTTTTGCAAGACACTCCGGTTTAAACCAAGCTCCTCTGGTTTAGATCAAGCTTCTTCCCAACGACCCAAGCATAAGGTATATGTTAGGCAGAATTACCTCTGTGTAGTTATTGTTTCTGTGGTTGAATAATTAATTAACAAGTCTCCAATGGTGGAAAGTAACTAGATTTACTAAAAAACTATCCTAGAGGATGCTTGCAATATTTCAACACTTAAAAGCAGGATTTTAACGCAGGACTTATATTTGAAATGGAGGATTTCTTCATTGTTGTATGGGTGCTTTAACTAATTCTAAATACTTCTCTTTGTCGTTAAGTAAATGGTAAATGGACTGTACTTATATAGCGCTTTATCCAGTCTTTAAGACCCCTCAAAGCGCTTTACATACTACATGTCGTTCACCCATTCATACAGAGCAGTGTATGTTAGGACATGCACTAACATGCACATTCACACACCGTTGGCCATGCCATCGGGAGCAACTCAGGGTTAAGTATCTTGCCCAAGGATACATCGACATGTTGACTGCATGGGCTGGGATCGAACCCACAACCTTCTGGTCGAAAGACGACCGCACTCCCCTCGCAGCCACAGTCGCCCTGTGCCCTGTGCTTTTTGTTGTTACTAAATTATTTAAATACTTAATGTTTACCATATGTTTATATTTTCAGCAAAAACAGCTGGTGTTGACAGAGGAAAAAGTGACGTTGGGAAATCCCGTTGTAGTTCGAGTCTCACGTTCAAATAAAACGGAAGAAATCACCATCCCATGTTTGGAAGAAGGTAATATTATGCTCAGCCATGTAAGCAAAGACACACTGAATTTCAGACTACTACTGCCACTGATCACCCAGTCCTTCTTCTCTTTTTCAGTTTGCTCCATGGATCTAAATAGGACTTTAAAGAAGTGTGATGGTAAGATCTGTTGTAAAATATAAAACTGCTGTATAGAGGTTTTAAAGGTGTGAGGCGGGTCTCAGCAGGGGGCTCCACATAGTTTTTCCAAGCTTTTTCTTGGAAGAGGAGGGGAGGCTCAAGGTCTCAGATTTTGATAGACAAACATGAATTGTTAACATGATAGTTGTACATACTTGTAGAGTGATACATCTCACTTGTAAATCCTAATGATTGATTTCTCAGTTCCCAGACTCCGATTTGATCATGAGAGAAATGTCGTCGTCGTCCTCCAGAGAGGAAACTCTAACGTCACTGATGAGCTCATGGTTAAGAATCACCAGACTGGAGAGGTTATTGTGTGGGTTAGTCCATGCTAAACCTTCACATCAATTGCAAGTTACATAATCAATAATGTTTGTGTTTATCTATTTAACCTTTTTTTTTTTTACCTACGTTTGCAGCCCAAAGACGACAGAGAGATCATCCTTCCGTCCAAATTTGTTGCACCATGCATGTGCTTTCAGGTATCTGACATTTGAAGTGTAGGTGGCAAGAGAAGTTGAGCTACAAACATTATAATGAAAATATATACATTTTAAACCTTTCTTTACAGGTATGGTGGAAGAAAAATGAGCTTCGAAAGGAATACTGCCCTTTCCTAAACCGACAAGGTAAAGAGTCTTTCAGATTACAGATGGGTCACATGGGATTGATTTTCATTGGTATGATTTCACAGTAATCCATCTTTTTCAGATGTGCTGGAAAGAATGCAGCACAACGTGTCTGTGTCTCTGAAGGAGTCTCTGCAGAGGGGGGGAGGCTCTGTGCTGATCTGGAACGTGACGGCCCCCTGCAGGCTGAACGCAGAGGTGAGCCTGTGCAAGAAGGACCCTGCAGGGGGCTGCTGTGAAGAGGTGAAGGGCTTCAGACAGGAGCTGCAGCACAATTATACTGGCTGGAGGAAAATACGCAGTGGATATTGGGTAAAAACATTACGTTGCTGTCTTTGCAATCTGTCACAAGCTCATTTTTGAAAAGGATTCACACTTATTTGTGGTACAGTTTGAATATACTTTTATTTCCCTACGTTTGTAACTGTATTCATGCTTTTCTTTGACAGCTATAGTGTATATTAAACCACCCAACAGAATATAAATCGGTTTAATTTAGCTCCAACTCGACCACATTCATCATTAAAAACACTGATTGCAAATAAATGCATTACACAAATTCTGACTAAACTTTAACTTCTGATACTTTACTAACATTATTCTGACAATGCTTATGTACTTTTACTTCGGTAACATTTTGAATACATGTTAAGTACTATTTTTACATTGTGTCATCTAATAACTTAATCCACCACTGCACATCCTAACTACAACCATGATCCTTTGGGTTTACCTGCTTTTATTATTAACTATAAGTAGGATATGCTTTATAATATTGCAGTATAATTAACATGAATCTTCAATGTGTTTTTTAAAATGTATTACTTATTTACTTTTCAGAAAACAGATACGTTCAATATCTCGCCGCATCCTCTGCTTTGTGTTCAGGTGATTTGTGTTGATTTAATAAATATATATCCACATGTGCAAACATGTGTCACTGCTCATACTACATAACACTGTGCTAACCTTAACTCTTTAACTCGTTTTTAGATAAAGATACAAGGGATCGAGTCATACTTAGAGCCACAGTGTCCATTTGCAAGTAAGATTATTCATTAGTATCCAGACTCAGATTAACTGTGTTTAATGTTTAACTCTCCTCAGTTCGAAATAGCTACATTGTTTCATTTGAAGGTGGTAGATAAGTTATCTCACATTCACACTTGTTTACTCAGGTCTGTTAAAAGTTCTTTATTATGCTTTTCAAAGGCTTCTGAACTCAATTATTAATTTACTTTCCAGCATCTCGATGGAGATGGAGCTTGCCACTCCTCATCGGACTTCTACTGATGTCTTTGGCCTTACTAGGGGCATATCTTATGCAAGGGGTCCTGAAAGGTCAGTTTTGCTGATCTTATAATATTAAAAGCCCCTTAGCAAAGTCCCTTAATATGTAAATCTGTTTATATTCTAGGCTACATGTGGAGATGGTTGAAAGACGAAGATGTTAAAGGTACAACAAAGCTTATTTTATACTATTACCACATTCTCTTTCCACTGTTAACATTGTACTTCCAAACTTTTATTTAAAAAATAGCGATATATGAATGTCTCTTATGTCCTGAATCCTCATTTATATTTTTTGAGCCACTATTTGCAGCTATTGTGGATTATTCTTATCTGAAGGAATTAAAAATAAATATTGTTTAGCTGTTGGACAGAGCAAGCTGTTTCAAGTTGTTTTAAAATCAAGCTCACCTTTTTTTCGTGGCTGTAGCTTCATAATTAACAGATTTACCAGACATGAAATGTTATCAATGGTTTCATTTAACTTTTTACGGTTTCTAAAAAAAGGTTTTAAAATTCCTCTTTTTCAGGTGCTGTGGGTGGGGGTCATGTGGTGTTGCTGTACCCACCTGATGACAACCAGGCTTTGCCAGAGGTGATGAGTCACCTGGGCTCTTCCCTCCTGGCTCTGGGCTTCACCGTGTCTCTAGACCTGTGGAGTCAGACTGAGCTGAGCGTTTTGGGCCCCGTGCCCTGGCTCCACTCAAGACTGAACCGGCTGCAAAAGCAGGGGGGCAAAGTGGTGCTGGTCCTCACCCAGGCTGCCTGGATAAGGGCTGAAGAATGGGGGGCTCGTAGCTCGGAGAGAAACAATCCACACAGAGACATAGAGGAGACAGGAAGAAGCTACACTGCGTCTTCGCCCTGTGTAGATGTGTTTACTGCCTCATTGAGCTGTATCCTAGCAGACTATTTACAGGGCCGTGCCGGTGAGCGGTTTGTGTTGGTGCAGTTTGAATCACTTCCACCTGAGCCTCCCGGTGGTTTTCGGCCGCTGCCAGAACTTTTCCGCGGCCTTCATGTCTACAGCCTTCCATCCCAGAGTCTGGGTTTTTTGACAGAACTGGCAGGTTCTCGGCAAATGGCCACGGCCTCAGCCAGACGGAAAAGAGCAGGCGGGCTCAGGATGGCGTCCAGAGCGCTGGCACAGGGGCTGTCAGGGTTCACAGCAGGGACAACTGTATTACGCCTGGCAGGAGTGTCCCAGAGCTGTGTCGGGGTAGGAGTTGAAGACTCGGGGGAAACAGTGCCCTTACAGCAATGTCTTATCACGCCTCCCTCGAGCACTGACTCTAGCCCGAAGCTCAATGCGATGGAGTGGGTCTAACAGCAGGAGGGGATTACTAAAGGCTTCAGGTTTTGAATGCCAGTAAAGCGTTGAAGTGATACTCTGGTAGAAGTTCAGATAAAGCGTTATCAATTTGAAGGATTTGCATTTGCTGGTCTAATCCTATGGGGTCTGGTTGAGAAAAAGGGATAAAGTTGTTCATTTTCTTTTTATTAAAACAGCCGTTATAGCTTGAGCTATTGCTGCTCCAGAGCAATAGAAGCACATAACACTATACCTCACACTACTTCTAAAAGAAAACTCTAATGATGCACAGCTTGATCACAACATGGTTTGTGATGAATATAACTTATTTTGAAATCTTCATACCGAAATTACATTAACATACAAAACAATATTCTCAAAGAAGTAAATTGCTCTTCTGATTTTTCCTAACAATATGTTGTTTATTTAGACTGTTTACCAGTGTTAAACTGTGTGTTTGATACAATTAACTCGTTTTTGACATTCTGCATGCACATGTATTGAATATAAATGCCAATTGAGACATGAAGAAACTTGTAGCAGCATGGTGAGTCTGTTTCCAACACAAGGTATGGAATCAAAACAATGCAGTGAGACAAATACGTATCACATAATTGTAAACAAAAAGAAGAACATTTAAATAAATAGGCCAAGTAGGCCTACAGACATTATAAAAGATTAATTAATTTGACACCTGGGGATTTCTTCAGTTTGTTTATAATATTCTAACAACCTTTTTTTTAATTGTATGTAAGAGCAAGAAAGTTAAGCATTGAGAACATAAAAAAAGTAAGTTACAGGAAAATAATTCTGAACCTGAAAAGTTATTTTTATTAATAAAACATTTGCCCTAATAAATGGCTAAATAAACATAACGTGTGTGTACTTAGTATGACCTGACACTCAGTCAGTATAATATATGTTGACTGATTGGTGGATGAGTTAAATCCCAGCGGCTTTGGGCGGTGCCTCACCCCGTGTGGCTCAGCTGGAGAACAGTGGACCAGCTGGAGGCTGTTCATTCATCTATCCCGACCAGGGTTAGCCTCACACGAACCTGCATATCAGTGTTAGCTAGCTTACCATTTAGCTGGCTTACAAACAAACAAAATGGCACAGTTGAGTCAATAAAAGTGTCCGTCCAACATGTGAAAAATCTGCTGCATTGTGTGAACCAGCAGGGACTCAGACAATCATCAGCGCTGCGGAGGAAGTGGTGGCTATCCAATAAGGTAAGACGATGATAGCCAAAAGTAGCAGTTTGGCTAGCTAATATCAGAGTAACTGGAGTAAAGATCACTTAATCAGATACTTTTAGGTTTAAATATCGCGAGGAGAACGCAGTTGCTGAGTTTGATAGAGTTTAAAGAGACATCGGACGGATTAGCAGACAATAATAGATCATATTAGCTTAGGCTAGCAGCTAGCAATTGACCTTAGCCAGCTGCTCATTTTGTGTGGTGCTGATGCTGATGCTGAGCTAGCTAAGCTAACGCCTCACACCCGGAGGACAGCATCCCACGATGCTAACCGTGGTTTGGGAGTAAAAAAGAAAAGAAAAAACGACTTATCAACAGGCCACTCACTGAGCTACCTTGAGAGTTGCATTGTTTTTTGTTAAAATATCACCCAAATCTTAAAAACAACTTGCATAATAATTGTATATATTTGGCGTCAAAAAGTCAATTAAATACAGTACGGTAATATAGTGTAATCGAGTTAAAGTACAAAAAAAACCTACAGTTTAATAACAGCATCAGTCATCACTACTAAAATAAGTTCTAAACCTTTTAATTTGCTAAAGTAATGCTACATGTAGCAACATTATATAGTTTATTACATGGCTTTCTATTGGATTACTTTATAATTTATCCTATGGATGTTCTTGCCTCCTCGCTATACAGTAATATTTCGTAGCATACAGTTGATCCACATTCATGGTCTCAAGAGAAACATGATAAATAAAGCTAATCTGAAAGTAACAGGGCATTTAGGTTGATCATTGAAAAGTATGTAAATCTCCACATTTGCTATACATAACTGATTTTGTGTTGGTGTGTTTTTCTGAAGGATCATGTGGTGGGCCTGGCCGTTCCTGCCTGCTCTGGTGCTTCTCTCAGAGCTCTCTGTGGTGAGAGTCCAGACTGCGCCGTGCCAGACCTGCCGAAAACTCACAGAGAGTTTCATCAAGGTACTGTACAGCAGGAACTGTAATTCATGCTTGTCTCCATGAGCAAAGTTCTATTTTTCCGTATCCCTGAGTCTCAAAATGTCCCTATTTTCAGGGCTTGGAGATAACGGCCAACAAGAACTTTGGGGGTGGAAACACTGCCTGGGAGGAAGAAAAGCTGGCTAAATATGAACGCAGGTAAGACAAAGTGTTATTAAGAGTCTCACTTACATTGTATTGAGTTACTTCTATCCATGGTAATTATCAAAGTCAGTCAGTACTTGCTGAGTGTAATGAATCTGAATCTCAGTGGACAAGAGTAAGGCTCCATCAGTCTTTAGGGGGTGAGACAGTAAATGATCTTTTAATCTACTTATCTTCTCTTGTGTTACATCTCCAGTTGTTGGTCTTTTGTTTCAGTGAGACTCGCCTCCTTGAGATAGTAGAAGCTGCTTGTGAAAAAGCAGATTTTGAATGTAACCAGCTCCTGGAGCAGATAGAGGACCAAGTGGAGACATGGTGGTTCCACAGGTAAATGTAAAATATGTGTTAGGTAGTATGATTGAAAAAACAAACATTCCGAGGTACACCAAGAAAAATGATTTGATGATTAATTACTTTTCGTTGTTTAAATATTCAATTTCGTTCCCTCTCCATAAATGACAAAGACGAACAAGACATTTTACCATTCTCTATTTTAACTTCATGACTGACATGATGTGTGTGTCCTGTAGGCAGCAGGAGGCACCGGACCTGTCTGAGTGGCTGTGCATAGAGGAGCTGAGACTCTGCTGTCCACCTGGACGCTTTGGACCTGACTGCAAAGGTGTGATATTTAAATAGAAGCTTCCTGATATGAGTGTTGATAACTTAACCATCAAGAGTGATTAAGACTTCATAATGATGCAAAATCCACAGGCTAACTCAGAGCTTTGGTTTTTAAGAATACCTCTAATAGGATATTTGTCCGACACAGAATGTCTGTCCAGCCCTGACGGTGTGTGTGGAGGTCTGGGCCGCTGTGAGGGGGAGGGGACTCGCCTCGGAGATGGAGAGTGTGTCTGTGATCCCGGATACTCGGGCCATCTGTGCCAGAGTTGTGCGGATGGCTACTACAGGGAGAAAAGCTCCAACAACAGCATAGGAGCCTGTGCAGGTGCCCGAGATTCAGACAACTGTCTCTACGTACATTTAATTCAGTTTGAGGTCATCTTAAATTGACCTTTCCACTGTCTCCTCGTCTCTCACCCTTTGTAGCTTGCTACCACTCATGTAAGAAATGTGCAGGGCCACAGCACTTCCAATGCCTCGATTGCAAACCCGGCTGGATCCTTCATGACAACAAGTGCGTGGGTGAGTTTGGCTTTAGCTGTCCTGTGGTAGCATTTCATCCACTCTTGTGCTAGTTTTCTGGATGTGTTGTTTGACTGCCCTTGTTTGTCTCTTAGACATTGACGAGTGTGGAACAGAGCTGGCTCGTTGTCCTTCTAACACCTACTGTCACAACACAGAGGGAGCATACGAGTGCAGAGGTACGATCAGTTGACATTTTGGTTGCTTTTGACAGTATACTAGTTTTTGTATGTAGATATATAGGTTTTCTGAAGCTAGTTTGATTTTTGATTATTTTTTATAATAGTCAGGTTTTCAGTTACATTTGCAAGAAATTGTAGAAATTAAATTGTAAAATACTGTGATTAATCAATAACTTAATACGATTATTTTTTGTATTGATTTAATCTTTATTTTTTTAATAATTTATTTGTAAACAATTTATACTGTGTGACAAATTCAGTTATTTATACAATAAAGCACTTAATACCCTAAAGTTTGGTGTGATGTTGACCACTCTGTTTTGTCGCATCCAGGCTGCGACCAGGCATGTGTTGGCTGCATGGGAAGTGGACCTGCCCGCTGTAAGAAATGTTCCCGTGGCTACAAGTTGAAAGGAGCAAAGTGTCTTGGTAAGAATATACCGCTTTTCTATTTTATCTCTGTGTCACACCTTTGTACTGCGGGAGTCCACTGTATTTGATTAGACTCAGACAAAATATGCCCCAAATCACTGTGTATAAAAAGTGACTTTAAACGTGATGCGCACCAAGCTCGTGTCTAGATGGTTAACCTCAATTTGCAAAACTCATAACTTGACGGTTAATGTTTAGGTTAGGTCGTCAGCAAAAAGTCTTAATAGCTTTTTTTCATTTTGGAAATCGAACACAGCTGACCAAGCTGGATGTGCAACAAGAGGGCTGGAGGATTAAACAAATTAAAACGCTGCTCACATCAAGACAGGACATTTCACCTGGCGCTTGTCATCAATAATAAACATCGGTACATTTTTATAATTTTGTTAAGTTCCACTGTATTTAGATATCTATGTTTATAGACTAAAACATTGCTGCCGTATTTATGCCTTATTGAAATTATGTTTTTTGTTGATGGATCAGCTACAATGTTAGCGTAGCCCAGCATCATGATGTAGTCATTTGGACAACCTTTTGATTTTTAATTACAATTAAATCACCATAAAATCTTTTTTATAGGTTCACATACCGCTGTAGTAAACAAAATAGCCATCATAGTTCACACAAATGATGTCAAAAGTAACAGAGAACTGGCTTTCTTTTCTTCTCACAGATATCAATGAATGTAGTGATCGTGCAATAGCATGCCCAGGACTCAATGAGGCCTGTATCAATGAGGAGGGGTCCTTCCACTGTGACTGTGCTGATGGATTCATTCGAAGAGACAGCATATGTGTTGAGAACAAGCCTCCAGGTAAGCAGCCGCACCACTATATGTCCAAACACATATATTGCTGACGGCTTCTCAGATCTGTTGGTAACCTTTCTTTATCCTCCTCCTCCTCAGCTGGCCCAGAGAAGGGGCTGTTTGACGACATGACAGACGATGAAGTCCTCGTGCTGCAGCAGATGTTCTTTGGCGTTGTTATTTGTGCCATAGCTACGCTCGCTGCTAAGGGTGACATGGTTTTTACGGCCATTTTCATCGGAGGTGTAGCTGCCATGGCCGGATACTGGCTGACAGAAAAGGGAGACCTAATGCTGGATGGATTTATGAAGGGACGCTAGACTTTCCGGAGCCTCGATGTTAGAAAGGACACCGGAATACCAGCCAGGTCAGGTGAATAAGACTCAACCGGGGGGCAGGCAAGTATCCCTGCAATGCTAACCTTTCAGGGATTTACTTTGGGAGTTACTTGAAAGGACTTGGTTTCATTTATGTTTATGAATAGGATAATGCAAGAAAAAGGGAGAACTTGAAGGCTATCAAGCCATTAATCTTGGAAGAGGAATGACAAAGCAACACTGCACTGATATAAAGGAGATGAACTTAGTCCCCTAACTCAACTCTGTTGGGAACAAGGGTGACATGAAGACAACTAATGATTGTTAAAATCTGTTATGCATTTGGATGTCTCATGCCTCAACTTTGAAATGATGTCGTTTTTTCTTCCACACTATCGAAACCTCCAGTCATCATGTCCATCATGTTTTTTATTATCTCAAAGCTGTAAAGCAGAGGGTTTCCCATGGGCTGACTGTGAGTTTTATCAGGTTACTGCAGCACCCAAGCTACTTGCAATAGGCAGAGGTTAGATAAGGGAAATGTTAGGAATTTACTTTATCGCCCAAAAAGGAGAGTTCATTGAAACCCTGGGATGTTTCCATTATGAGCTCATGGTTTGTTTATGTTCACAGAACTTTACCTCTTTACCTGCTGAATGATTCTTTTTAGTTATAATGCATGAAAATAGGGTTTGAAATGAAAGGTACTACACTGTATGCATTATTTTATTGTCTTACTTTGGCATGGAAGACTGACTTCACCAGCTGCTGGATCACCAACACTACTGCTATCGACCATTTAATGAGTGTGTGAAGGAATGTGCTTTAGGTACCTACAGTACCAACTATGGATCTGGATGACTAAAGCCATTTTCTGTTGCCTTTTATTTATTTTGAAAGCAATATTTATATATTTAAAGATTTGTGTTTAGTCGTTACATTTCATGTGTATTTGTGTGTTTATTCTCAATACATTTTTATTTTCATCTGTTCAGTTGTGATTGTAGCAGATATAGTAGCATCATGTTCGAAGGCCACAGAGTGTCACTTCTTACCCAACCATCTCCTCTGTCCTTGGTTTTCTTCATGTGGAAACTGTTCCACAGTCATTATTTGTCATATATGTTTGCTTTACAATAAAAAGTCTGTCACACTTTATGTTTTTATTCAAATGTTTTATTTAACTTGATCAGGCTTCCTCAGCTCTTTAAACCACATGTGTCAAACTCAAGGCCCGGGGGCCAAATCAGGCCCGTGCTGGATTTAATTTCGGCCCGCAGGATAATTTTTAATTACTATTAGATCTGGCCCGCCGGTATATTGCACGCACACCTTCACTCCATCCTGAGGATTTCCTCAGCTCAGACCCTGACCCCAAACATTGATGAACTTGCACCCAAGATGAGATGCCAAGTATCTGGCTTGAACTAGCATCACAGAGCAGCAAATTGATTTTCTTGAGACAACAGGGCATGTTTCATTTTTTCTTTGAGGGAAATCGTTTTTTTGAAGCTGTTGTTGGCCTGTGGAAAAATGTAATCATAAGAAATGACTCTGTAAAAGCAGCAGATAGAGCCATAAGAAATGAATGCAACTGATTATTTAATGTTGCTTTTATAGGCAATCATTTAAGCTTTGTTAGTTCCAGGTTTAATATGTGCAATAAGTTCACTTCAATACGTTTTTCTATAAACATTGAACCAGTCCGGCCCTCGACTAGCACCGATTTTTTATTTTTGGCCCACTGTATTTGAGTTTGACACCCCTGCTTTAAACCGAATGAGTAACAACATTCAAACTTGTGGACTTCGATGTTCTGCTATTGCATGTGGCATTGTAAATGATAGCAGATGCAGGAAGTCATTTACTGAGAGAACCCTGTAAAGGGGAACTCCACCTATTTTACAATCAGTCTTTTAGCAGGTTTTGGGAAGAAATACTCCATAAACAGTGTGTGGGAAAAAAAGCAGTTTGAAATATTTGGTGACTCCAGATGGAGCTGTTTGACTAGGGCTGTTGAATCCGTAGAGTCTAGTAAGCTTGTTAGTGGTTGGATTGCATTGTGGGTATTGTAGGCATTATCAGTTTTGATTCTTAAAAATAACAACCCAACTGCCCATCGTCAGTCTGATAATGATAAGTCTTTTTACTGCCTTTTACTTTATCGGAACCAACAGCTGTAAATAACACAACATTAATAAAGTAAGAGACAAATCATCATTCTTATACATTCAAATAATGCTTAAGATTTTCATTTGGTTCTCCTTTGTTTCGAAAAATCCTAAGGCCCTTTTATATACCACAGCTATACCACAGCTCTAATTGCACGTACAATATATGTTGCATCCCAGTTTCATCTGAATCTCATGCATGCCCAAACACTGCTGCGAGGCCAGCCTGAAGTTTTGACTCTGGATGTTGAAGTTTGACCTATTTCAGTGTTCCATTCCAGTTAATGGGGTTGAGGCAGAGCATCTCTCTCTCCTTTAGGGTCTCCTGGGAGCGTGTTAGTGCTCTGTCCCTCCAGCTCTGCTCCATTAGCTGCACACACACCAGAGACACACAGGGGAAACAACTCAAACACTTCCTATATTGTTGTAACCTGAGCAGATGCACCATGTTAAAGCATTATCATTACACTGTGAAGGCATTAGCAGTGGATACATAATGTATGTCGTGTTGGACTGTACCCTCTTGTTCTCATCTCTGTAGGCTGTCATTGCTTTGCTGTGCTGGATCCTTAGCTCTCTTTCACCGGACAGTGCGAGGCGGTCCACTTCCCGTAGATTCTCGGCTTCCTTCACTTTACTGGCCACATGTAGCTTCAGTGATATGCATTTCTCCTCCATCTGCCTCTTTAAATGCTCTAACAACTCTTTCCTAAAGGAACAAATAATTGATTTTCTATGTCAACACTGAATTTTCATATCCAGTATGTAATGTTTAGAAGATTTTAGAGGATAAGAGAAGGAGACTCAACAGTTCAGAAGTGTTTAATTGTACCTGTACTCGTCTCTCTCACTGCTGGATCCATAACAAGGTTTTCTCCACACTTGATGATACCTGAAACATCAACTACATGTCAGTGACTTTTGACCTCAGCTCTTCTAAAAGGTCGCTAAGGCATTAGTGATTTTCAGTTTGAATAAAATGGTAATGGGGAATTGTTCAGATGCTCCTACCTCTGGTGCTCTCTCCTCTGCATTATCAGTGTCCTCTGGTGGTTGTGGTGGTGAACAGCTGGTGTCTCCAGGCTGACGATGCGTTTGTGAACCAAAGGTGGATGTAAAGGGTTCAGTCTTGGGATACTCTAGAAAGCAGATTTATTAACTTTTAGTTTTTCTTAGCTCAAACACTTTATTCCATTGAGACAGTCAGACAATAAATCTCTGCTCACCTGACTGCTTGCCCAGAGCCGGGCAGAGTTTGAGATGCTGGGAAATGTAGTTTGGGTGACCACCAGACAGCGACTCTGCCGGACAGGAAGTGTGTCTTGAGGTATACACACTGGGGTGGAAGCTATGGAGATAGCTGCTGTGGTGATGAAGGTTTAGAAAAACAAAATCACAGCACATGTTTAAGATTTTACTAGCCACACTAAAATAGACAACAAATAGAAAAATGGTTTTGTTTCCTTACGTAGTCTCATTTTGTAGTTCAAGCTGTTTCTTCTGTTCCTCTACCAGAGAACTTTGTGTAGAATGAAAATTCTCAATGTGTTAAAAAACCTGAACAATTAAATAGTTTTCTTAAACCAGCACATTATGATTTCTGGTAAATCATAACACAAATTGAAATATAGCAAATTAGTGCAGCGGCACTAGTTAGAGATTAACTGTGACATGCCTGTGCATTCACTGAGTGTTTTGCGGTGGCAACAGTTGCCTTGGGAATCAGGTTACCCCCCCCCCCCCGTCATAAAGAAATCTGCTGCGTAGACTGTAAGGACATGCATCAGTGCACTCAAAAAGAAAGATTATTAGACTGTGACAGTAGATGAACCAGATACAGCCGGAAGATGTCTCCTGATCTCATCTATATAAAGACATGGAACAACATAACCAGTCTGGTGACTGAGTGAGTAATGCACTCATGACTCATTTCAACTTTTAAACTACTTAAAACATTTTATTACACGTTAAGTAAAACTTTTTAAAAGTACGGAGACATTTCAGTGCATAATTATAGAGACATTCAGGTATAACAATGCAAGTTCATCATAATACTAATCTTGAAATGGTTTATGTGATGTAACTGATTTTCATGCTTGTTTCCACAGCAAATCTTCTTTGCAGTTCTTCATATTTTGGATTTCAGATTCCAAGTCTTTCATGGTTCTCCCATAGCCAGTCGTGATATTTGTTCAGCATGTGATCTTCAGGTTTCACCTTTGACATACAAATAGGATTAAATGTCACATTTGGCATTAATGAACATTATAAAACAAACAAAAACGTTTGGATTTAACTGACCACTCTCCACTCGTCCACACAGAAGATCCTATAGGAGTCGTTGCCGTACTTCCCAATACCGTACAACTCAATGGGGTAACGCCACTGTTTAGTTAGATACTCATCTACACAGGAGAAAATGGATTGTGAGGTATTTCTGCCAACTAGTATTGTATCATAGCTAAACCATACAAATCTACAGGAACAACATATTATTACTTCAATATTACTGAAATAACTGAGCACAAAACTGGAAGCTGTTATCCATCATGTATAAAAGAGCAGCACATGCACCTGAGAAGCGTACGAGTGTTTTTGCTCTGAGCTCATACAGGCCTAGTGGCTTCATTAGTTCAGACAGGGGCTTCCAGTCGGCCTCCCGGGTCACCTCTGCAGACAGGTAACGTTCAAAGAACTGCCACAGCACTGGTATGGCCATCTTGCCTGAAGAATTAAAAAAAAGGATGAGGAATTTTAGACTGAATTCCTGGTTGATACAATACTGTTGCAATTAGGGATGCATATCGTTGGCTTTTTTACGATACCGATACCGACCGATACCGACCGATAACGATACTCGACCGATACATATTGTGATACTTTCATGTTGCATAAGGGAAAAATTGAAGCGCTTTATGATATAGTTAACATGTCAAATGAATATTACAATTAATTGTGGGACTTCAACCTTTTAGTACTGAACAAACAATGAAAAACACGTTTGACAACACAGGCTTGAAGACTGTACATTCCTGTACTCTGATTTTATGTGACAGTAGCAAATGTTTTGAGAGGTTGGATGTGTTGCTGCCTTTCCCAGAAATAAACTTCTTGCAGTGGTTACAGACCCCACCATTCAGACTGGCAGTCATATGCAGCCACAATTTAGATGTTCGTGCCGACATTGAGCTAATGAAAAAACGAAAGCTAACCGAAAGGCTCAGACGTTCGGGAGGAAGGTGAAGGGCGTTGCTTGGCAATCAAGCCAATCACCGAAGCCGTTGCAAGACGCGCAATCTGATTGGCTGGCGGTTTGGGTGTGAGTTTAAGGATATTACGCCTCACTTTATATATTAAAAAACCGGATCTGATTTCGGTATGGTATACCGTAGCCGCCAGTAACCGGTATTTCGGTAATACCGGGAACCGGTATGCACCCCTAGTTGCAATGCAATGTGTGTATGTTGGAGCTTACCACTCGTCTTATTCAGAAAAATGGTGGCCACCAAAAGCTTCCAGTGGTCGTGGAAAAGTGTTTCCTGTATGAGGTTGTAGGGTGAGCGGGGCGGTGTCCACTTCTTGAAGGCCTTCCTCCTGGGGGGGCTAAGGTCTGTGTATGGACAGTGTACATATCTTCTTAAATGTTAAGGTATACTTAATGTATCGTATACAAGTATACACAAACTTTCATTTTGCTTCTTTTATAAACAATTTAACATTACCATCACTGGGGTGTTTCCTTTTAAAATAAGGGCTTGTTTTGCGTTTGTCTTCCCCGCACTTGGACCCTAGGCAAACAGGAAACATGTATGTATATATTATTTTTAAAAACATATTTGTTATGATCTATACTGTCAGACTTCTTCATCAAGACATATATTTCAAATACTTGGTGGGAACTCAAATGAATCACACTACTCATTTGTGCATTTTTGTTTGAGGCCCTCTGTTTTAACTGATCATACATGCTAGAATTTAAAAAAGTTAAAAGAAAAATAACACTTAAAACACTTAAACTGCTACCTTTGCACACTGTCAGACATTGCAGATCATACTTACTATTCTGGGAATCTCTCACTGGTGTGCAGCTCCCACCAGTGGTGTCAGGTAACAACACCTCCTCTTTCTCTTCCTCTTCCTCATCCTCAGCATCTGCCTCCAGATCAGAATTAGATTTGTTGGCACCTTTGCTGTGAATCTGCAGCTCATCTCTGCCTCGTTCATCCTCACCCTCATTCTCACTCTCAGTGGCAGGTTCAACATTCAGTTTGGGAGCAGAAGGCCTCGAGTCTGCTTCTTCGTCCTTGCTAACAATGAGAGTGTGTTGTTGGTTACTGGGAGGATCCAGTCGGAGTAGCTTCTCTCTCAGCTGACCTGACCTCTGAGGGCTCTTCTGCAGTTTGACATCATCCTCTTTGGTTAAAGGTGCTTTTATGAAGCTCTTCACACATGCACTTTTTACTTTTCTGTCTTTAGTTTTACTTCTGAGGGAGGAAGAGGCTTTTTTAGATTTATTAGGGGGTGGATCCAGTATTTCTGTTGCATCTTTTTTTGTCTCCTGCGGTGCACCTGCATTTCTTTTCTTTCTTCTCTTCTGTTTCACTTGAGAGGGGAGTAATTGCGAAGGGGTGAGAGCATCGTCCTTGGGTGCAGTGAAATCAAAGAGGTCTATTTCTAGGTTCCCTTCTCCATTTTTTATGAGGAAAGCATGCAGGGATGCTCTCGACCGAAACCTCTGCCCTTGGGGACTGACACAACAGAGGGAAACATAACATTACACACTCAGCGAACTGATCGGAAAAACACTTATTCATGATTCACGGTATGTTTAAAAGAAAACGATGACACACCTTGTAATGTAGATGTCCATTTTGCCGGCTGTCTTGCCTGCTTTACGCTGCCTAACCTCTCTGATCCAGCCAGGGGGCAATGTGGAAGTGTGGCATGAGTCATCCTTGTCATTATGACTTTGGTTATTTATGTCTCCACCGGTTTCCAGCTGGAACTCACAGCCAGTATGCATCATGGTAGGTATATTACTGTTGTTATTGAGCCCGGTTGATAGAGTGTTGGATTCTGATGTTGTATACTCTGTTGAAGCTTACGGCCTTCAGCTCATTGTCCGACTTTTTACTCCCGCATCAGCAGTCATTCCTGGTCTGTGTCTTCTTCACCTTACATCTAGAGATAGACATACGAATTAAATCCTCCTGACAGAAAGGGGTTATACATTGAGATGGCAGCAGAAAGGAAGGACCTCCTGTTTTGTCCTTGTCATAGCGAAGCTGAAATAGTCTCTTAGTAAAAGTGCTTCACAGTTGGATCGAGGGGTTGTTAAAGTGTGTGGTGTTTTCCATTAGGCACAATAGTTAGAGTAGTATCCTCTTTCCGGTTCCAGGAACAGATGATGACACAGGCCCATCATATTGCCATAAAAGGAAAAATGTTTTCTAAAGGCTGGTAAAAGATCTGAAACATATAGTTACACATTTCAAATGACCTGGATTTCCTCGGTAAGTAGAGTCCTCTATTTATTTACCTGTAGGTAGCCTATTATTACAGTAACACATTGATGAAATCCATGTATTATACTACAGTACATAGAATAGATACTAGATATACTACTGTCCCCGGTAGGGTTTTTACAACATCTGACTTTTTTCCATTCAAATGTATATTGTGAACAATCTGTCATATAAATGAATCTTTAAATGGTATGGATAATTAGGACACATACCTTTACAAATTAGTTGGTGCAGATCAAATAATACATGAGTAACTAAGAGAAATGCAAAGTGTTAAAACGGTCCCCAGTGTCACATAAAGTGCATGTATGGCCATGTATATCACTGAGCATCACATGTTCATATAATAAGCAGCAACACAAGTGTAACTTACCTGGAAGTACTTTGATTCTCACAAAAATGAAGCCCCTCTCTATACGGTATATATACGGTATATGCATGTGGAAGAGTCACTGTTGTCTTGCCTCATACTCTCCGATGTCAACAACATTAGACTCCTCCAAAGACTTGCCCCGCACACAGGAAGTTAGCGCGCGGATCCGAGTCTGCGCAGTAAGAGCGACTCATCAGAACTGTTTGGTATGAAAAACCAACCTGTTGATACTAAACCCATCGCTGATTTGTTTGCTTTTTAAAGGTGGAAATGAGAGCCGTTCTAGCGTGGAAAGAGACAATTCGTGAACAGTGGTGAGAGCGTTGATGTTCTTTCTTGTTGTGATTACGTTGTCAACCTGGGCCGGATGCTGGGATGTAACGCTAGGTCGTTAGCAACGGCGGTTGCTATGTAAACTAGTGTTAGCCAGCTAGCATTAGCCCACAGCTATTTCATGTTCGTTTACTCTTGGTAGAGACCCTTACGCTGGTTTATGGTTATTGTATCTTAGTAGTAAGGCAACATGTGTTCTATCAATAGTGTAGCATGTCGGCTTTATTGTGTCGCACGATATAACGTTAAGTCAGAGCTAATGTTAAGCTAACAGTTACTTAGCTCTAGGTCTTATTTCTGCACATCATTGCTTGCTGTGCATGACATAACGTTACATTTTCATTTGTGCTATTCTCAAATAGCATACATGCTATGTTACCACTCTGAATTGAAGATAATGTGCAGGTGTGAAGGTAATTAGCAGAGGTGGAAGAAATACTCAGACATTCTCTTAGGTGAAAGTACCATTACTACAGTATAAACATACTCTAAGTAAAAGTCCTTAATTTAAAAATGTACCCAAGTAAAAGTACAAATGTATTGGCATCAAAAGTACAAAAAGTAAAATGGTGTTATTGTATTATAATTATGAATGCATTAATGTCAATGTTGCACTTGGTAGAGGTTGGTTTATTTGGGTTGTATTACTTTATATAACTGTTAGGTAGCCAATCCTATAATAAAACATGATTGTGTTTATTTTGTATTCTGCATTAGTTATGTTAATCTACAAAGTAGCTAGTAACTAAAGCTCTGAAATAAATGTAGTGGAGAAAACACTTTAAGTAAAAGGCCTCCAAGTTGTAGTAAAGCAAAAGTGTAAAGTAGCATAAAGTGAAAAAACTCAACTGAAGTACAAGAACCTCATATTTGTGCTTGAGTACAGAAGTGGAGTAAATGTACTGAGTTACTCTCCACCACTGTGTATTTGGATTTAAAAGTTAGCTTGACTTTCTTTAGGAAAGCATTTCTGATATATTCTTAATTTTGCAGTTTACGACACGTTAGTGGACCTTGTAATGAGATTCTTTCCCCTTTTTATTTGTATTTAGCTATTTCCAAGGTAAACATTGGACCTTAAAAGTAATTTACATTATTGATAAATCTGTCAGTTACTTTTAAAATAAATACATATTAACACTTTGTTTATGAAAAAGGTTTTTTTCAACAAAACATACTAAAAAAACGGTTCTATGAATTGTTCAAACTATTTAATACAAAAAAACAACGAATCAATGTATTTTGTTTTGCAGTGTATATGACCTTGCCTTTAAGCCAGATGGTACCCAACTCATCATTGCCGCGGGGCTTCGTGTCCTGGTAAGACGTTCATGTTTTCTTTGGACAAGGCACATATTCACAGAAAACATGCAATATTATAACAATAAATGTATTGCACTTTTATTGCAGGTTTATGATGTGGCAGATGGAGCTATAATCCAGCCTTTAAAAGGACACAAAGACATCGTGTACTGTGTGGCCTATGCTAAAGATGGTACTCCACTGGCTTTTTTCCACTTGTACACTACATTTGTATTTCTTATCAGTCATTATTGTTATCTTACTAACTACTGCGTTCTTCTGCAGGGAAGAGGTTTGCTTCAGGGTCAGCAGACAAAAGCATCATTATCTGGACCTCGAAACTGGAGGGTATTTTAAAATATACGTAAGTGTGACTTTTACACATCAATGTCGTTTCATGCATCCTCTGCATTGTGTATTACTACATATTCTTTTCCTTTCATGCTCTTTTCTGCAGTCACAATGACTCTATCCAGTGCGTTGCCTACAACCCTGTCACTCACCAACTTGCCTCCTGCTCTTCTGGTGACTTCGGTGAGTGTTTGAGCCTTTACTGTACTTTAATATGTCATGCTTACTATTCTATAAACCGAAAAATATTTTCCCCCATGGAGCGCTGGAAATCAGGGTACCTTATTTTATATTTTCAGGTCTATGGTCCCCCGAACAAAAATCTGTGAACAAACATAAAGTTAGCAGCAAAATAACATGTTGTGGGTAAGTAAAGTCCCTTGTTTGAACAATACATCGGTACACTTGAATGGGACACTTGAATATTGAATGATTTAATTTGATTAAAGGTGGACTAACGACGGACAGTACCTTGCCCTTGGCATGATGAATGGAGTGGTGAGCATTCGGAACAAGAATGGAGAGGAGAAGGTCAAGATAGAGCGCCCAGGAGGCTCCTCTTCTCCTATCTGGTCCATAGCCTGGAACCCCTCCAAGTTAGTCTTACTTAGTTCTTGCACATGCAATTGTACAATAAAGAGCATGTTTTTTTATCTTCACCAATGTATTTCAACAATGTAATGTCTCACACTGCCACACACGTTTACACTGTCCTTCTATATCCCAACATGTATAAAGGAATGTGTTCTGTTGAGAGTCAATAGCTTGTGTGGGGCCTGCAGGTGGCAGTGGTTAACCAGGGAGTATTGGAACTGTTTCGGTGAGGGAGAGGATTATATGTGTGTATATACTATGACAATATAAATGATAAATACAATGTCATGAAATGCAATTACAAATGTTGTTAATATCCAATTCTTTGGGGAAGGGCTTGACTATGCATCCATCAGTTGAAGGGTAGCCTCTGCTTTTTTTTTTAACAGCGTTATCATTTTCTAACCAAAGCCCCGTCTGTACAGTATGTTGACAAGAGTACTTATTTCTAAACCCATTTTTGTTGTGTTTTCACAGGGATGAGCACAATGACATTCTGGCGGTGGCAGACTGGGGTCAGAAGCTGTCCTTTTATCAGCTCAGTGGAAAGCAGGTGAATACCAAAGGTCTATGGAATACAAATCCCAAATTCATGCATACAATGTACAGTTTGCTGAGTCTTCCCCGTGCCTACGTTCTAATACTGCAGGCTCTTTCTCCTCTGCCACTTCAAACCGTTGAAAAGGACTTTTAAATAAGTACATGTAGTCTCATTACCTTGCATGGGAACTACCATAAGATTTATAGCATTTTGAAACACTTAACTGCTGATTGTATGTCCCATCACTTGCTAAAGCATTAAGAAACAAGAATATGTGTTTTCAAAATATATATGGTATTTATATGGTATTGGAAACACTTAACTGACTTTAAGACCTGTGTTTCCTGTTGTAATCAGACTGTCAGGCTCTATTGAAACCATAACAGTACATTGGAAGTGATCCTGCTATGCTTTAATAGCCCCCTCGCTGTCCCTCCTTCCCCCTAAATTCCCTGTGGGCAGTACCGTAATTATAGACAAATATGCACTGTTCATTACTCTGCTGTTTTGCCTTAGCTCATATATTGTCATCGGCCTCTTTATCTATTTAAGTGAACATTCCATTTTTATTACAGCAACGGGAATTTGTTTGCAATGAAAGAAAATAACCATGGATTGTGGGCCAGCTTTTTTCCACAGTGAGGAGAAACAGATGCAGAGTTGGGACTCATGTGTTGTGCAAACAGACTTCAAACATTAATACAATAGACATTGTTTAAACCAGAGAAAAGCATTTGATCAAACACTCAAAGGGATGGTTGAAGAGTACTTTGATGTCTCTCAGCCGAGACGGTGGGCGGTGTTGGCCCAGACCCCTGGGCAATAAATATGAAAAATAATACTTATTTGTTTAATGTCCACCTCTCCTTTGTCTCTTAGATTGGAAAAGACAGACCTCTCACCTATGACCCTTGCTGCGTCAGCTACTTCTCAAAGGGCGAGTATATTGTCATGGGGGGCTCTGACAAACAGGCCTCCCTCTACACTAAAGACGGCGTGCGGCTGGGCTCCATCGGAGAGCAGAACGCCTGGGTGTGGACGTGCCGGGTTAAGCCTGACTCCAACTTTGTGGTGGGTCCACAGCTTGTCAAGCTATATGTCTAACACATGTATCACTACCATTAACTAATAAGGTGGTGGAGGTGTTTAATGAAAATGCTGAAAAAGCTTTGAGCAGTCTGCATTTGAAACATTTTGTTGATCGGATTTAGCCACACAAATACAGAAGGCATTGGATTCAGCAGTAACACCTTGCCAACTTTTCCTCTCACTACGTTTAACTGTAAATTATGGGGCGTAACATTGAGAATTTGTAGCTGGCAGTTCTACTGTTAAGATGCTTTCACAACAGGAACATTTTCCCACTCTCACACTCTTTTCTTAGAGGTGTTAATAGGATGTACTGCTATATTTGTTATCTCTTATCTAGGTGATGGGCTGCCAGGATGGGACCATCGCCTGCTACCAACTTATCTTCAGCACAGTTCACGGCCTCTACAAGGATCGCTATGCTTACAGAGACAGCATGACTGATGTCATTGTCCAGCACCTCATCACTGAACAAAAAGGTGCATATTTGCTTCAGCACCAGGATATCTAGTTTATAACAGAGGATCTTTTGTGATGCTAAATAATTATGTGTGTGTGTCTTGATGCAACACAGCTGCCATGATCAAGGGTATAAAGAAATGTCTATTTGTATTTTTTCATATAAACCATATCTGTCCTAATATCATTCATCCAATTCTTTTGTTGTAAGGCATCTCATTTCAATCTTCATATACAGGTTTTTTTTTTATTTAAATGAGAGAAAGCAGTCTTTCATTTTTTTTTACAAATAGGGAAAAGCAGTATGACGGCATCGCTGGGATTGTAACAATCAGCCATGAAAAAGTAATTTCAACAGAATGCATTAGCTATGAAAATGACACTTTATCAACATGTCCGCTCTTTTCCTTCATCTCCTTCTTTCCCTAGTGAGGATAAAGTGCCGTGAGCTCGTGAAGAAGATCGCCATTTACAGAAACCGTCTTGCTATCCAGCTGCCCGAGAAGATCCTCATCTATGAGCTCTATTCAGACGACTCCTCCGACATGCACTACCGGACCAAGGAGAAGATTTGCAGGAAGTTTGAATGCAACCTGCTGGTGGTGTGCTCCCAGCATATCATCCTGTGTCAGGTCAGAACATATATAGTTTCATAGACATTGTTGCAAAAAGCATCCAAAGCATTTTGCCTACTTAAAATGTTTTGCTTGCTTCTTCTAAAGCCTGTGTGTGTTTTGGGTATTTCCTTACATAATGTGATCAACTGTTTTCCTTAAGTTACGTTTCTTGGACTACTTTATACTGACCTGCAGTTACACTCTGGTTCTTTGTATATCACACTAATGTACACTTGACTGATTATACGCAAGACGCCATAGAGACATTTGAGCGAGATAACATGATGTAATCACAATGAATCATATGTGTTTGTTTAGCCATTCAATACTAGACCAAACAGCCCAGAGAAAAATAATCATATCATAAAAATCCAGATGTTTCTGGGTAGTTTGCAAACGGCTCCAGCTGTGCATGTGTTCTGCAGGCTCTGTCTCGCTCCCCTCCTCAAGCCTCTCTAAAAATCTATAAAGGAAGACAGTTGAATGAAGGGGATGAACCACAGTCTGCTGAACCAGTGGCAGTCTCTTGGGGGTCCGCTCTGCTTCTTGTCTCTATGTGTTTGACAGATGCTGGTAGGGAGGAGGAGCAGCCATAACACAGAGGTTATTTCTTTTTAAATCTGTCTGTGTGAGACAGAGGTCCTTCATATCTCTCTCTCTAACAGGCATGCCTGTGTTCCACGCCTCAGGCAGCTTTTAGGCCATATAGCCTCATAGTGGCTGTTAATGTCTCTGTACAATCAAATCAGTGTTATACTTTTTAACAATGCTTTCTCAAATCAAGCCACGGTTTGCAGTTAACATTATGCAAGATGTGTCAGACATTGGTGAGGAGTGTATGTGCAAATGATGTACAGGGTGTAAAATGTGGTCATACTTAACCAGTTGGTGCTTCATGTGTTAAAGGAATTGTGGTCTCACTTTCCCCCTTCTGCTGCTGTGCAGGAGAAGAGACTCCAGTGCCTGTCCTTCACCAGTGTCAAGGAAAAAGAATGGGTGATGGAGTCTCTAATTCGCTACATCAAAGTGATCGGTGGTTCGCAAGGCAGAGAGGGTCTGCTCGTGGGGTTAAAGAATGGAGCTGTGAGTATTCGGAGAAAATGCATTCCCACATTAAGTAATAATAGTAATTGTTCTCATGCTCTTAAGCCATGTGTCCACAAATGTCATCATAAAATACTTTCTTTTCAAAAGACAAGATGTATTTTTGTGACCGCAAGTCATATTTCTTTATATGGGGAGGGAGGCTGTCAGCATGTCGTAGTGTCCCTGGGCAAGACACTTCACCCCAAATTGCTCCTGTGGGGATTGCCCACAGTATTGAGTATGTAAGTCGCTTTGGATAAAAGCGTCTAACAAGTGACATGTAATGTAATAAAGGCTTACATTTAAAACAACTTGCATTATTTTCTAAATAATTTTGCTCTGCTCTGCCATTGTTTTTGTCGTGTAGATCCTGAAGATTTTTGTTGACAACCTGTTTCCCATCACACTGCTGAAGCTGTCAACGTCAGTGCGCTGCCTGGACATGAGCGCATCCCGCAATAAACTGGCTGTGGTGGATGAGCACAACACTCTCTTAGTCTATGACATCAACAGTAAAGAGCTGCTTTTTCAGGTCAGAAGGCAGCGGAGAGGGTGAAGAAACCTAACCTGGCACATTAGGATGAAATATAAACATAAATGTGTGATTATTTGCATTAGTTACAAGTCCACATCGTCCTCATGTAATCCTGTCTGGTCTGTGTTCCACAGTCACACCTAGACTTTATTTCCCACCACCCTCCCTTATTTACCTCCTCTCTTTTGCTCTGCTCTCCCTGTAGGAGCCTAATGCGAACAGTGTGGCCTGGAACACCCAGTGTGAGGACATGCTGTGCTTCTCTGGTAATGGCTACCTTAACATTAAGGCTAGCAACTTTCCTGTCCACCAGCAGAAGATGCAAGGCTTTATGGTCGGCTACAATGGCTCTAAGATCTTTTGTCTCCACGTCTATTCCATGTTGGCTGTGGAGGTGCCTCAGGTGTGTAGTATGTCGTCAGCCTACTCTAGTATTGAGGCAGTGGCTGTGTTCCTTGTGTTCATAATGCAGAAATAAAACCAAACAATAGCCAATCTTAAAAGTATCAGACAAAAATGACTGCTTTTATGGACTGTTTGTTGTTGGTGGTCCTGTTCCTTTTTATTCGAGAGTTTGTTGCATTCTTCATGAAGATTGTATTGTTTGTTGTTGATGGTGTTGTTGCTCCGCCCAGTCAGCGCCCATGTACCAGTACCTGGAGAGGAAGATGTTCAAGGAGGCCTACCAGATCGCCTGTCTCGGAGTGACTGACAGTGACTGGAGGGATTTAGCCACAGAGGCCCTGGAGGGACTTGACTTTGACACCGCCAAGAAGGCCAGTCAGACACAAACACATTGTTCTGATCAAAATCAGTGTCACCCACTTTTCATTGTACTACTTTCATCTTCACAGAGTAATAGAAAACTTAGAAATAGCCTTCCAAATGAGGTGATGGTACCTTGTTTCTACCTCATTCTTACTCCTAGGCTTCATGTTATTTGCAAACAATACTTTAAAACATCTTCTGTAGATTACCACGGAAACGAAATACTGGGGTTCAACCCTCCTGTTGTCTGGTCAAATCTGACCGATTTACTATTTCCATCAATCATAACTTTTTAGTTTTACATTCGATTGCATTAAAGAGCCTGTGACACGGTTTTCCCCCATCATCCAAACCCATCAATTTGAGTACATATTGTCCCCTTGAAAACCGTTACTGAACTGATTTTGGATATTTGTACTTTGATAACCATTAATCTGCCTTCAATGTTGACAATTTTCTGGATCTTCTCGCGGATTCTTCAAGTCCCGCCAAATGATGGGTGACGTCATTGCGGGCACAGCGCTCCAGCTGCACCGTCCAGGATCCCAGCATCTGCATGTAAACCTTTATATATATACAGTCAGATGTAAACGCACGACGGTGCACACAGCAGCAAGCTCAGACAGCGATGACAGGTTAATGTTGAACGTGTCTGAGAGCTCATATGAGGCTGAAGGATCGGTTTATGTTGTATCTTCTAAGTTTAGGAATGAGGTGCGTCAATATGGGCGGTCATGTAGCCAGTGGTGGACTGGGACTAAAAATCATCCCGGGACTCTCGACCGGCCCACTTCGGTACCGCTAGTAAATTGTCAACGGGGGGAGCGGGGGATGTAAAATACAAATATAATGTATAATGTCTGTGTCTTTGACATTAGCGCTGCTAGCCACCTGTGCCCTGTACTACGAAGCCAGTTCAACAGACTGAGTAACAAACAAACTAACAAACGAGATCTCGCTAAGCGGTCCTACGACGCTGGTTATCAACTCGGTAAATCAAGCCAGGGTTTCTCTCTCCAGCTGAGAGCGCGTTCACGTCTAAGACACGAGTGGATCTGACTTTAATTACATTTGTCTCGAGTGTTTCGTCAACATAATGTGTTAAATAATACTTCTGCATACAGTCTGTGACACTGTAAGTGTTGCACGGCCAGATGAGGCTGGAGAAGCTGACTCAGATAAGGAAATATATGATATATTATGATTATTATATGATCGATGATCTGATTGATGATGTAATATGAATGATAAGTGCGACACGTCGGCGTCTTCTCTGAATACGGCAGTTTAAACTGTATTTTCTTTATCCTGTAATATGACTTGAGAGATTTAAACTCCGCACACTGAGTGGATCTCTTTTCTATAGACGCCGGAGGCGGGCAGCGTCAGGTAAAATAAGTTATTTAGCCTTCTCAAACCTGAGCCTCACGCGCCGCCTATGGGGGATGTGCTAGTTACTTATCCGACCGGCCCACTTCCGATGGCCAGTCCGCCACTGCACCCAGCCCACGTAAACTGTCAACGGGGGGAGCCTCGCTGCGGGGAAACGGTGGACCTAGTGTCCCGATCGGAGTGGGAATAATAATAATAATCCGTGCATTTTATCCATTAATTTCCCCAACATTGTGGTAAAAAACCACACGTTTAATCCACGTTGGTGTACTACTACAAAAAGCATCGGTGTGTTTTCTCATCAGTAAATGCAGACCGGCTCAAACAAACGATTTTTAATCATCATCCTCACTCATCATTTAATGTGTTCATATGTTCGCCGAATTGACATGAAAGCACTAATAAATGTAGTTTCATCCACTTGAGTTTATAACCACAAAAATAATCGATTTGTTTTTATATCACATCCGATGGGAGGAAATTCAGCAGCTCTCACTCCCGATTTGTAATCCTAATGTAATCATCATCTTCACCACGATAATTTATGTTTATGTCGCCGAATTGACATGAAAGCACTGACAAATATGAATATACTGTAGTCAACTTCATTAAAACGTTATTAACGTGCCTAAACTCAGTAATTCACCATTTCTACGCATGACACAACACACTTAGTCCGTGTTTGGCTCTCGAAGCGTTCCCGCATTGACGTCACTTCCGGCTTCCCCCAAAATTATTGATATTTAACGAAACGGTATCGCTTTTTCTTTTTTAAACTGACGGTTCGAGATTACTAGTAGCCCAATATTTCATTGCACAACAGTTGTTGGGATGGTGTCACAGGCTCTTTAAGGCTTTATGATATCCCTCACAGTAGACATTTGAACATATACAATTGCTGATCACCACTTTCATTGAATTTTGGATGATTTAGTCAACTTTGTAACATGGTGTTCCCGGTCAAAAATGAGCACCATAAAGAAAAGGAATCAGTAACTATCCGAATCAGATAAAATACACGCGCGCGCGCACACACACACACACACACACACACACACACACACACACACACACACACACACACACACACACACACACACACACACACACACACACACACACACACACACACACACACACACACACACACACACACACACACACACACACACACACACACACACACACACAGACTCTAGATGTGTTCCACCCGCCTTATGTGCCCAGTCCCCCCATGTGAATCACACCTGACACACACAGAACAATTTGACACATTTCCCGCTCTTATGTGCCCATCCCCCCACATGGATCACACCTGGCACACGCAATACATGTTCAGTGTCTATTCTTTGTATATATATCCTGCAGTTTTTCATGTATACCAGTAGTCTGATACAATACTTACAGTTTGAAAGGGTGTTAAATGAAATTTGGTAATGATTAATGGTTTTTGTGTTAATGTAAGAGCAGTTAAAACAGGACCGGTCAAATTTGACTGCGAACACCAAAGTAAGGAGGGGAAACGAAGACAATAGGAGGGTTAATAAGGCAGGATGTTAAAGAACCTAGTACCATTAAAAAAAAAAACACAAAACATCTGGTTCTGAGAGACCATCCTCTAATATATTTCTTGTCTTTTCTTAATCTCAGGCCTTCATTAGAATCAGAGACCTGCGCTACCTGGAACTCATCAATAGCATTGAGGTAATACATTACATTGCATTTAGCTGACGCTTTTATCCAAAGCGACTTACAATAAGTGCGTTCGACCAACAAAATACAAACTTGAAGAAAACAGAATCATATAAGTACATCAGGTTTCATAGAGCAAAAACATTTCAAGTGCTACTCAACTGGCTTTAGGTAAGCCAGTCCTTTATTAGTATATAAGTGCTTTGTTAATAGTTCTATCGCTCGAAGTGGAGTCGAAAGAGATGAGTTTTCAGTCTGCCCCGGAAGGTGTGTAAGCTATCTGCTGTCCTGATGTCAATGGGCAGCTCATTCCACCATTTTGGAGCCAGGATAGCAAACCCACGTGTTTTTGCTGATAGGAACTTGGGTCCCCATCGCAGCGATGGTGCAGCGAGCCGTTTGGTGATGCAAAGCGGAGTGCACGTGCTGGGGTGTACGGTTTAACCATGTCCTGGATGTAGGAAGGGCCAGATCCATTCGCAGCATGGTATGCAAGTACCATTGTCTTGAAGTGGATTCTAGCAGTTACCGGAAGCCAGTCGAGGGAGCGGAGGAGCGGCGTGGTGTGGGAGAATTTAGGAAGGTTGAAGACCAGACGAGCAGCTGCATTCTGGATGAGCTGCAGAGCTGCAGAGGTCGGATGGCACATGCAGGTAGACCAGCCAGGAGGGAGTTGCAGTAGTCTAGGCGTGAGATGACGAGAGCCTGGACCAGAACCTGCGTCGCTTTCTGGGTCAGCTGGGGACGTATCCTCCTGATGTTGTAAAGCGTGTATCTACAGCAGCGGGTTGTAGCAGCGATGTTTGCAGTGAAGGACAGGTTGTTATCTAGGATCACGCCCAGATTCCTTGCAGTCTGAGTCGGGGAAACAACAGAGGTGCCGATGTTGATTGTTAGGTCAAGAGTGGGACAATCTTTTCCCGGAAGTAAAAGCAGTTCAGTTTTGTCAAGGTTGAGCTTGAGGTGATGAGCAGACATCCACTGAGAGATGTCAGCTAGACAAGCAGAGATGCATGCGACGACCTGGGTCTCTGAGCGGGGAAAGGACAGAATTAATTGGGTGTCGTCAGCGTAGCAGTGGTATGAAAAACCATGCGGGCTAATGACAGATCCGAGCGAGTTTGTGTACAAGGAGAAGAGGAGGGGACCAAGAACAGAGCCCTGAGGGACCCCTGTAGTTAATTGACAAGGTTCGGACTCCGACCCTCTCCAAGTAACCCTGTAGGTGCGGTCTTTGAGGTATGAGGTGAGGAGGGAAAGTGCAGAGCCTGAACCTCCAAGTTCTTGAAGAGTGTGAAGGAGGATCTGATAGTTCCTCCTTCACACTAATACCTTCTCTTAAAAAGCGGTCAACAAATATATATATTGTGTTCAGGCATGTTGATATTTTCAGTGTGATTCTGATTTATGCTCCAACCAAAGCTGAAATCAATTATTTCAGATATGGCTTTGGGGGACCATGGCTCTTTCACAATTATTTTTGTCGTCAAGATCTAATTGTAAGTCTTTGCTTTGAATTTCAATTTAAAACCTCCTGACCAAGGGAGGGTCCAATATACACCCGTAACAGATACATACACACAGCAAAGCAAACACATATACTTGACAATTTGCATACAGAGCTGAACAAAATCTGTTTCTGCTGTTCTCACTTCTGAAGGGGGAAATGTCCTTCTTTTGAAAGTGTGCTTTTTTTCAGTGTATACAAAAGAAATGTTTATTTGCTTCCATATACATTGTATTTTTTCTCGCTATGACTGATGTTGTAACCATTTTTAGTTTGTGTTCAAGTGAGGCTGATTAAGTCTTGAGTAAAACTATCGAATAGTTTTGAGCGCCTTCTGTGTTTTCTGACTCATATGCATGTGAGTGTTTATCTATGCACACATGCCAGTGTTTGTGTTGACTGATTTGCAGGAGAGGAAGAAGCGGGGTGAGAACGACAATGAGCTGTTCCTGGCAGACGTCTATGCCTACCAGGGGAAATTCCATGAGGCAGCCAAGCTCTACAAACGTACTGGCCACGAGTCCAGAGCCCTGAGCATGTACACTGACCTGCGCATGTTCGACTACGCCAAGGTGATTAAAACATTGATCAATAAAAACAACATGTACAACATACTTTAATATCAATACGGACAGAACGACCTGGAAAGCACTGCATGTGTTTAGGGTGTAGTAGAACATATGTTTTTCCTCATCATGTGCACTTATGCCAAGTTGGGGCCCTGCACTAGTTTCAACCGGCCCCCCCCTTTCCCGTCTGTCTTTCATCTCCTCATATATCTCCGGTATCTCCACATATATCTTCTGATCAGTACACACACACACACACACACACACACACACACACACACACACACACACACACACACACACACACACACACACACACACACACACACACACACACACACACACACACACACACACACACACACACACACACACACACACACACACACACACACACACACACACACACACACACACACACACACACACACACATACCATGTATACATCACATACATAACTTCAGGGGACATTACATTGACTTACATGCATTTCCTGGAGACTTATCCTAACCTTAACCATAACCAACACATGCCTAACCCTAACCCTTAACCTTACCCTAACCAAGTCTTCACCCTAAAATGAATGATCCCCCTCATGGGGACCTCCAATTTGTCCCCATAAGGGAGGCGAGTCCCCACACGTGACTGTAGACAGATTTAGGTCCCCACAAGTATAGTAATGCTAGGCCACACACACACACACACACACACACACACACACACACACACACACACACACACACACACACACACACACACACACACACACACACACACACACACACACACACACACACACACACACACACACACACACACACACACACACACACACACACATACACACACACCCTGGGCTTTTAAAGACATATCCCTATCCAACACTCACACGGGTAACTTACACGCATAGTTGGCAATGGGAGTGAAGCACAACTGGAGATAAATAACACGGCGAGCGTATGCTTTTACATGAATACTTTGATGAGCCGGTCAGTTGGAGTTGAGACAAATTCATGCTTTATTATGTTTACAATGGGGGGGGACACTTTGATCATCAGCATCACATTCACATTGCGAGAGCATAGGACACAGCTACGACTTGTTTGTGTATATTTGTGTGTGCGTATGTATCAGATTGAACGTGTGTTTGATGTGGCTGCTGTATATTTATGTGGCTGTGTGGCCATCTGGTCCTGCATGCTGTTTGTTTTAGGAGGGATGGACAGCGGAGAGCTATCCGCCTGCTGTTTGTGTGACTCTTCCTCCCGTCTCGGCCTTGACCCACAGGGTTCTGTCTGTCAGTCGGTCTGAACCGGACTTTCTGTGTTGCATACATTCCTCTATATCATGACTGTTAATGTGGCTTTCCCAGTTATTACTTGGTTAGTAGGTTTGTAATTTTGTAAAAAACGTGTGTGCTTATCTTGCAGGATTTCATTGGAGGGACAGACCCTAAGAGCTCTCGGATCCTGATGACCAAGCAGGCAGACTGGGCTAAGAGCAGCAAGGAGCCGCGGGCAGCAGCGGAGATGTACCTGTCAGCAGGAGAACATCTCAAAGCCATCGACATAATAGGGGAACACGGCTGGGAAGACATGTAGGTGCCAGTCACTGCATGAAACAATCTAGGTCTCTCCTCCAGCATCGCATACACTGTTATTCATGTAACCATTTCTAAACGTCCTTTTTCGATTTGTGAACATGGTGTTCTTAAATATATAAATATAACCCAAAATATTAAGGCATATTTTATAGTCCATAAGCCAACAAAAGATGGTATTTAAGTTAAGCAGACATGAGTTAATGCAGTTTGAAATGTTCACACTGACACTTCCTGTCTAAACTGTCTAAAAAGGTTACTGTCGTAGTAGAACCCTCACTCTTTGACTTTTTTAGGTTTCCAAACAATAATTGAATACTCAAGCTTTAGAGAAGGAAGGGGGAGACGCCTCATGTTATGTGTTTAAGAGGATTGACTATACAGTGGAGACACCTTTTGTCCTGTAGTTGACATTTTAAAATGAACAATATATGCATATTCATAGGTTTATGGATTTCTCTAAAGGGGAAATAATTGGTGTAATTTTAATTAGGTCAGTCTGCAATTTTTTTCTTTGAAAATAATCATCAAGCACAATTTGTCTTAACAATCTGTGTAGCGTATCAGTGTAATGCTATGCCATGCTAAAATAAACCTTTTTTTGTTTTTTCTCCTCATAAAAGCGTACCAGTGGGAATGTGGGGTGTGAGCGGGTGTTTCTGAATCAGAACCCCCCCCACTGACTCCATATGACCCATTATCTACCCACTGCACGTGTCCTGTGGTGCCATCAGAAAAACACTGCAGTTACATTCAGCACTCTTTAAACTCAATCTGATTCCACTACTAACCTTGACTGCTTCAAATTCTTTTTTTGTGTGGTCATGAGCATAACTTTAAACACTGGAACAGCATGTAAAGATTTATCTGCCCCCCCTCACTGTGTGCTCTACTTCCTCTCTCCTCTCATGCAGGTTGATCGACATCGCTCGTAAATTGGACAAGGCCGAACGTGAACCGCTGGCAAAGTGCGCGTTATACTTCAAGAAGCTGAAGCACCACGGCTATGCCTCAGAGACTTACTCCAAGATGGGGGACTTGCAGGCTCTACTGCAGCTGCATGTGGAAACCCGGCATTGGGAAGAGGTATGACATACTCAATGCACACAGGAGGCACACCTGCTCCGCTCATTATGACTTATATATAGCATATCCTGAGACAATCACATAAATATAATGTGAACCACATAGGACTGTGCTAAATAAACTGCTGTGGTAGACAGAAACTCATATCATAAACCACTCATGGTCATGGCCAGAAAAGTACATTCTATTTGTTAAAGTAACCACAGCCAAATGCAAACAATAAGACAATACTCTGCCTGGTTTCCTACACTGACAAAGTTAAACCACACACACACTCCAGAGCTAATGATTCGGCTTTTGATTTCATGACTACATGATGATTGGTGGGGGAGAAACACAAAACGCTCTACAGCACCGAAAGAGTATCAGCTTAAAGCTCCATTCTGCTTCCAATCAAATTCCTCCATCAGGGCGGGTCGTGCTGCTCAAACAAGAGGAACATATTGTATTTCTTTTATCCATCTGTGGTCTTTAATCGAGTTTAATACATGTGCATTTGCATTCTGAAACAGAAGAGCCAAAAACAGAACATCAAACCACATCTGAGGAAGTCTTCCTGAATATTTATTTAATCCTCAGAGAAAAATAGATGAGAGAGAGAAGGAGGGGGGAGGTAAAGAGAACTGTTAGACTTGATGTGCTTCACTGGGGGAGGTTGACACCCAGACGGGACGGAGCACAGACTCAGTTACAGAACGGGCCATATGGATGCTATACACTGCTCCCACTCCTCTCTCCGCTGTTCTTTAAATGACTTTGGGATCACAGGCCCGGGACACACAGTCTCTTTATTGTCTTACAGCCGTTACTGTGTGTATGACTGATGTGTGTTTCTTCGCTCAAGTTTTGCCTCAGGACATTTAGATTATTCAGTCACTGTAACAGGCCAACGTGTCCATAAGAGCACTTCATCAGCTCTTTACACCCCATCATTCAAACAGTGGGAGAGCTGCTGCTGTAGTTCTAATTGAGTGTGAAATCAACTTAGCTCGTACAATTTTCTTTGTTCTCAACTCATTAATAATGCTGTAATGTGATGTTTTGACTGGAAGTAATTTGTGTTTCCCTGGGTGTGTTGTAGCTCATATGTCCCTAATCAACTGAAGTTCAACTGCAATTACTCAGTGCAGTGTGGTGCTGTTATCTATTTATAATGTGTGGGACTTTTTGATGTCAGCTGCTAACATATACTGCATTACTTGTCTCTTTGTTGCCTTCACCTGTCCATTTCTCAGGCTTTCTCACTGGTGGACAAGCACCCACAGTTCAAAAATGATGTCTTTGTGCCTTATGCTCAGTGGTTGGCTGAGAACGACCGCTTTGAGGAGGCACAAAAAGGTGAGTTTGCATTTCCAACATGTCCTCCCTTTTACCTATTCGGGATGCTCTGGTGTATTATAATCATATTTTATTTGGATGTATATTCCCAGGATTATTTCAGTAAGCATTAAAGTCTGCGGCCACAGTTTACATATGGAAGTGATAAAGCCTGGCTAGCTTTGGACACAGATATGTTTTCCTACTTCCCTGAGATTCTCTATATTCACTGTTAAACATGATCCTCTTTGCTGGAGCCGAGCAGCACAGAGCTGCCTGTTAACTGAATGACATGCATGCATGCCTCTAATCACCAGTACTACAAGCAGCTCTGATGATGATTAGCAACTGTAACCATAGTTATAATCAGCTCATAGATTTATAATTATGATCTCAGCAGGCATATTTCTTCTTCTACATAATCTTCCTCTGCCTGTCTCGGCATGGAACTCATGACTGAACAGACCTGATTGTATTGGAGCTTGCTTATGGTCATGCATTTTGCTGATTGTGTGTATTTTAGTCAAGCTGCGACAATGTATTGTGTTACTAGTGATTGTTTTTGAGTACAAGATTCCGGCCTGTCTCCTGTCCACTGCGCTGCTACTTCTTTATACCTACTTAGACATAGTTAGCGTAAGGTTGAATTGGTGGGTTCATATTTCTGAGGCTTCAAGTGTTCTCCATGTCGAGATTGAATTGGAATCCGTGGCATTCTTTTTATCAAAATCTTAAGACTGTTCGGCAGTTTTCTCATTACTAATATCTTTAGTTTGAAGATGTCTTTCAATAGTTGTCATATTATCCAAACCCCTTCAGGGTGTCCGCGGGGTCTTACAAAGTATTAGAAGTTGATAAATCAATTTAGCGAAAATGAAGGCTATTAAAAAGTATTAAACGGCATTTTCCAAGGTATTAGATTTTGTAGCTTGTTTTCAATAAGTATATAAATTGTCCATAGAGGTTGTATTCTACAGTCTGCCTGAATGTAATCATTGCGTAGGTGTGTGATTCTGTGTAGTTTATTTATGGCATCCCGTTGGGTGTGACGTCATCTGAACAGGACATCGCACGCTCACTGCTTGATGGCGCGCGAAGGTCCGTTTACGCCGGTTGTTAAACAACATCGTTATGGGGAAATGCAAGTCTACGTCCAAATAGTTGGAAGTTAAGGAGGAAGGACAATCAATACTGTATATAGTGAATGTGAGGTAAAGTGTGTCGCCAATGTAACCGGTTAAAACTCCAAGTGGCGATGAGGTCTTAACATGTACGGAAAGGGTCTTGAAAAAGGTCTTAAAAGATATTACATTTGACTTCAGGATTCCTGCATATACCCTGCCCTTACCTTAACCCACTCCACTAAAATGCATATCGAAGCCCTTTTCAGTTTTGTATGCAAACGGTAATTCAGCACTTAAAGTAAAAAGCCGACCATTTTACAAAGCTCAGTTCATATGATGCTATAAAAAGATTTCTGTAAACATATATACATGTTGGTGATTGAGTTCACACTTGTCTAACGGCTGACCTTGTTATGTTTATTTACTCCAATAACCCAGAGTTGTATTTGTATAGGAGCTTTGCTGCGAGCCACTGCTGTTTCTTTGTCAGCTTGTGTTTGTGTAAGGGGGAAGGAGTGGGTGCTACTTCCTAACACTAACCAACAGCAGCTGAATCTGTTCTTTGTTATGTAGTCTTATAAATATTTGCCACTAATATGTCCTGACCCTCACTCTGGTTGCCGGGGCAGGGTCACTGGGGGGGTCGACTCCCTAAAGCTGCTTCTAATTACCCGCTTATAGGAACATGAAGGCACAATGTTTTTTTAGGGCTTTAAAGCCAAGGGTTCTTTGGTATTTAAGAGCAACTGCCCCATTTGGAAAGTCATTTTGAGTTATTACATGGCTTAATGATGTCTTGTATCCATTACATGTATGTATACATATCTTGTGGCATTTAGTCTTACTGTGTATTGGTGCACACAATTCTGTAGTATTTTTTTCACATTGTTTTTTAAAAGTTAGCTATTCTTTAGTGACTTTTTTCCATAGGTGTCTGTTTTTTTCTGTATCCTGTTGAGTGTGCATCAGACATATTCCATTTGGACTTTTCATAAACACACATGATTGCTTTGTACTTGTTATTATTGATATGGTATAGGTCAGGGGGGTCTGCAACCTTTTTGACTAAAAGAGCCATTTTGCCCCCTTTTCCACCAATTTCTTTTGTTTGGAGCCGCAAAACATATGTGATAGCTTGATAGCTTATAAAGTTGTATATATTGTTACATCATAGACAAAAACTAGAATTAAACCCTCTGTGTTCCTACGATACTTTTCTTTTCTTTGATTTATCCATAGTTTGCTCATCGAGCCGGGGGTCAGGTTATTCGCCTGCAAGAAAAGGCGCTAGCGCGGGACCGTAGCAGGATGTGACGCATATTTTAGTTGACCTAATTAAAACCGTTTTTGAAAAAATGTTATGTGTCACAGTATCGCCTCAAAATACAAGATACGAAACATTTCAAGCGTGCAACAAAATATAAATAGTCCTACAAATATTTTTATTTTATTTCCTGCTTATTTTATCTAAGCTCAAGGGAGCCAGAGTAGAGGCCTGAAAGAGCCGCGGGTTGCCGCCCCCTGATATAGGTCTATCAAAGCAGTGTTGTTCTTAACAGTGTCTGATAGCCTTTTCCTTTTAAAGCCTTCGGGACAGGAGTGGCACCATTGCTGTGAAGCACAGCGCAGAAACACCACAACAATGAAAACTTGGCAAAGCTGTCAGCCCAAAAACAAATCAATAAAGAAGGATGCCTTTGATTGGCAGCTGGATTGCCACAAGGGCACTTCATAACAACCCATCAATCACCACTTATTTTTTTCTTTCTGTCCATAGCATTTCACATGGCAGGGCGACAGAACGAAGCAGTTAAAGTCCTTGAGCAGCTTACCCACAATGCAGTGGTGGAGAACAGGTTCAACGATGCAGGGTACTATTACTGGATGTTATCAATGCAATGTCTAGACATCGCTCGAGGTAAGACCGGTCTTCACTGAAATGGAAAGAAGCATTTGTTTTAACTGTAAAGCTTAATGTTTCCTACTCATCCTTTTGGTACCTCGGTGTATGTTTGTCTGAAGCAGAAAGTGAAGACCAGAGGGATGAAATGCTGAAGAAGTTTGAGCGTTTTCAGCATCTTGCTGAGCTCTACCATGTCTACCGCTCCATTCAGCGCTACACGGTGAGAATGCAATACATTGTCACCCCTAATCTTTCATAGCCAGACCAGGCAAATGTGGAGGAGAGGAGGGGGGGGGGTTAGAAATCAGGAGGCTTCCACATGATTGGCTGTCAGATGTTTGAAAGCCTGGAAAAAAGTACCTGCTATGTGGTCAGGTTACTGTTTGGGTACAAACACATCAATGTAATATAGTTTATTTTTTAACCTGAAGTATACCGACAGCCCACTCAGTTTCTGCCCTCTTTCTAATCAACTTTTGTTCTCAAATTTCTCGAGACCGCTATGGGTTTGACGTGCAGGGGGTCTGGCTCTGCAAGATTATGTCAATCCCCCCCAAAAGAACTTGGTGTGAAGGACACATTAAAGCATGCAGGGAAGATCTTCGGTAAAGTGAACAAAATAAATTGAAGGTGTTATTTTCAGACCACTGAAAGGCAACGTAATTAATCACCTTCACCAAGAAGCAACTACCTTTTATTAAAGCCAGCAAAAATAAGCTTCATTTTAAATCTATCCAACCGAAAAACCAGCTTTATGTTGACAACTACTTTCAAATTAAAGTAGCTAGCAGCCCTGCCTCCAAAAGTTGGTGATCTAGCAAGAAAGTGGCCAAGATGGCAATACATACTGCCGATATGTTTATAACATGGCTATTGTTTGCACTCACAGCTGTCCATCTAGCAGCTTGTGGAAAGCTCAGATAACCTGCAGTGAGTGCGCACAGATAGGCAGGTTGCTCCTCCTGTCATCAGTCCTGCAAAAGCCACAAATACAGTTTTTTGTGTTTGGTCTGCATTCGAATCATTGATTGCTAAAATCAAAGTTTCAAAGGTACATTACCCAACTTAGTTTAAACGTGTTTTTCTTTCAAGTTGATAGAAAGTGTATTCTATGATTTCTACACATAACTGCTTATACTGTAGATTTTGGCGTGACCTTTATGCAACGGACTAAATGGTTCACGTCCTGAAACCTCTCTGATTCCGTTCACCATGGTAACCAGCTGCTTGATTGATCATGAGGACTGCTTCATCTATGGTCTTCTCCACGCCCCTAACACTAACCTACTTACAAACAAGCAATCTCGAGTTATGAGCGCTCATGGGCGACCTGGCCTTTGTCAGTGTTCTCAGTTTGTTGTTTTAGCTTTCTGCTCGGCTCCGGTCACCCCCCTGTAATAGTGAGGCATCGCTGTGATCCAGACCAGAGCAGGAAATCTCTATATCTCACCTTAACTCTCCTAGGCAGCCACTATATATTCAAGTGATCAACTTTTGGGAGAAAGTGCTCTTACTGATGGCTTAAGAAAATGTGTCTTTTACCTCTCACCCAAAGAAAAGTAAGTGTGTTAGTGTAATTTATGATGAGGCATTGTAAAAGGTTCCAGACCAGGCTTGGATATGAAACAAGTAAGCAGTAGAGTAGATATGATGGAGGGTGTTAAATAAATCTAAGCAACCCATATATGAGTACACATCTTTTTAATCCTTTCTCTTAAACTTTCTTTTATCTCCAGGATGAGCCCTTCAGTTCCCACATGCCAGAGACACTCTTCAACATCTGCAGGTTCCTTCTGAACAACCTCACCAAGGACATACCGCAAGGCATTTCCAAAGTGTATCCTTCCATTGAAAAAAGTAGTCCTCACATGGCGTGCAATATCAAACAAATATTTTTCAAAGAAAGTGTTGATTGACCCTTCCTCTCTGGAAAGCTCTCGAGAACAGACATGCCAATCTGAAATCAAGACTGTGCACAGACCGTGATGATAAAGTTGTGGAAAAGAGATAGAAGTGGGGAGAAAACGGAAGCGTTGGCGCCACTGCGGAAACCACGCTGCTGCTGGGAGAATAACAAGGGGCGGTGATGGGGAGGAGGAGAAGATGCCAGAAAGAGGCACATTCTCCGTTATCTAAACAAACCCTTTGATTAGTGAACTTTGTGCACGCGCATACATATATAAACACATTAAACAATGTACATTAATTTGAAATCATACACACACAGACACACTAATCCATGGAGACACACACAGTGAAGTCAGAGTGTGAGGAAGGAAACCAGGCTGAGCAGCTGGGATCCTGAGGAGAAACTGAGGTGTTCTAAAAACGTTGAACTTAGATTTATAGACTCAGCCAGGATGCGTTGGACTGGCTAGAACAATTAAACACAATGGCACAGAAAAAGCTGCACTAAACAAGTTTCACAATAGGAGGACGTTCATTTATCAACAGCCCCAGCCTGGAACAGATCTGGGTGTGTGGGTGGAGCTGGAGAGTAGCTCAGTGGAGAGGAGTGGTGTTAAGTTTTAGGTGGTGGAGGAGCGCCAGCGCGGAGCTTTTGCAGCTGCAACTCATTGACCTGTCATTGCCACGCTCCGATTGTTAAGAGAATAGCTCTGTTTCTCCCTATAAATACAAATAACCAACAGTTTCCTCAACTCTAAACAGTCACGCTTGTGTACGCTCACACACAAGCCCACCTACCCAAGGTATTGCTTCTAACTTGGCATTCAGCCAATGTTGCTGGCTCAGCAGGGCTCTACTTCTGCTCATTACATTTGAGAAATATGGGAATACACAGTGCAGTCTATTTATAAACGCACACCGGTCTCAATGTTTCCACAACTATTACATTACATGTTACTTTTATCCAAAGTGACTTACATACTCAATACTGTGGGCAATACCCACAGGAGCAATTTGGGGTGAAGTGTCTTTCCCAGGGACACAACGACATGCAGACTGCTGGGGGGCTCGAACTTGCTATCCTCTGATTCGAAGATACGCGCACCAACCCACTGCGCCACACACCGCCTAACTTATTTCAAATATTCAGAAATCAACATCCAAGCTGTTCTTCTAACCTAACATTTCCTTAACCTTATTATTAGCAACACCTTGTATGCATTGGCCAAGCAGAGTCGAAGGCTGGGGGCTTACAAGCTTGCCAGGTATTCCTACGAGAAACTCCAGGAGCTGCACATCCCCTCTCGCTTCCAGGAGTCCATAGAACTGGGCGGCCTCACCATTCGCTCCAAACCCTTTCACGACAGCGAGGTGTGTTGGATTAAACATGCTGGTATATTAAACGTGTTCTGAAATATTGATCATGAACCCACTCTGATTAGTTACTCCCATCCTGTGCTGCTGAGTGTATCGTGTGAACTTCCGTGTGTTCACTGCAGGACCTCATAGAGGGCATGATGTGCTACCGCTGCTCCACCAACAACCCCCTGCTGAATAACCAGGGGAGCGTGTGCATCAACTGCAGGCAGCCTTTCATCTACTCAGCCTCGTCATATGGTCAGTGACACACCAACACATGGCGTGCGGTATTTGCCAGACACGACCCCCTTTGTGTTTGTAATGGTAATGTAGCGTATCTCCTTGTGTGCAGAGGTGTTGCCTCTCGTGCAGTTCTACCTGGAGGGGGGCATCAGTGATGAAGAGGCAGTTTCTCTGATCGACTTGGAGGTCCCTCACACGGATCAGAGTGACGCACGCTGGCACGATATGGACAACGGTGGTATCCTTTAATAACCTACAGTATGTAACTGTATAAAAATAGATATACACATGGACTAACAGATGATTCACATTCTTTGTATGAATTATTCATTCCTCACTCTGCTGGCCCTGTGATGCTGTATCCCTGCCCTTACACGCTGCACATCCCTTTGAAATGAAACATGTGACTCTCCTCCACCTTGTGACAGTTCTAAGAAGCTGTTTAGTCTTCTTTGGCCTCGATTCTGTGCTGGTGGGTAAGCTGTCAGAGCTAAGTCATCTTAGCCCTTGAGCTAATAGGGTTAGCAAGGCTCTCCTGTCTCATTTTAATGACACTAACCCTCCAAGAGCCGTAGCCACAGCCCCAGTGCAGGGATTAACCTGCATTAGTCGGCACACACTCAAGGGCACTGAGGTCTGCTCTGTTCTTCCAGAGCCACGACGTGACTGACAGCCACGACTGATCGGCCTTTTGAACACTCAGTTTTATACAATAACAGACAATATATGTTTAAATGTTTGCATTGCTATATGTGTCCTTAATAACCCCAATCAGAGATGCAAGCTTTGAAGATGAAGGATGATTTGGACGATCATGAGGAAGACCCATTTACAGCCAAAATGAGCTTTGAGGTAGGAAAGGACAAACGAGATGAGATTAAAAATCCACCAACTGGGCAAACCAGCTGGAGAGGGTAAAAGAACAGGGTCAATAATACAACGTGGATGTGTTCATGTGTGTTTAAACAGCGGGGGGGCTCGACCTTTGTCCCAGTGAAGGTGAGTCGCTTGGTGCTGCGCTCCATGAGCAGGAGGGACGTCCTGATCAAACGCTGGCCCCGGCCGCTCAAATGGGAATACTTCCGCTCCCTGCTGCCCGATGTGAGCATCACAATGTGCCCCACCTGCTTCAAGGTACAGCTTTATAACACACACAGCCAGTATGACCTGGTGTGAACCTCGGATAACACTGATCTCTCTGTTTATAACCTTCACTGTTGCAAATGACTTAACATTGTTGTGTTTGTATTTGTCATATCACTACCATCAGAATCAGAATTCCTTTATGAGTCCCACAGCGGGGACATTTAAAGTGTTACCAAAAACGGCATAGTAGATAAAGAAGCAATGGAATAATAAAAAAGAAAAGCAGACATTTGTAATAAAATAACAATAAAGACAAATAAGTACACAAAAGAATTATAGCAGCCATTTAAGTGACATACACTGAACAAAAATATAAATGCAACACTTTTGTTTTTGCTCCCATTTTTCATGAGATGAACTCAAATGGGGCGTTTCCACTGCAGCGGGTAGCTCGCTTTAAGCGTGCCAAGCCGTGCGGGGCCCGTTTTTGGTTGCGCTTCCACTTGGCCTAGTTTTGGCCCGGGGCTACTTTTTCACCTTTTTTCTGGCCCGACTAAATCGTGGTTCTAGGGCCAGGAACAACCAGGCTGAGTCGGGCTGAGTATACTAAACTAGAGAGAGAATCGCTGGCAAGGGGGCTACAACTACAACAAGATGAACATATTTGACCGTGATTTAATTGTAATACACGTTTCAAAATGATGCCTGTAAGGGAAACTTCTGTGTAGCAGAAATGCAGTGGGAGTCACCGACTCAGGAAAGAGACACGGGAAGAGCAGGAGCTTTGATGTCAAACACTGATGGTTTATTTGGAGCTTCGGCCGGAGAATTCACATCACAAGTCACAGCAGCCACGATCTGACTGCACGGTAGAGTTGCCACGTCAATTCTGAAGAACTCTACCCCAGACCCATGTATTTAGCTAGTTCAGAGAGAATCATCAACATGCTGCATAACAAGATAAAATCATAACACCTCTATCAGCTGACGCCAACAGGCAGGAACAGGGAGACAGAACACTGAGAGCACAGCAGCCAAGGTTACGAAGTGCGTGTGCTCAGTCAGGACAGTTTGAACTGATAAACTGGGTCAAAGTTATGGGCCTTGGAAAATATTCCCCAACAATGCCGAAGTAACAACATACTGATACCGGTTAGTAAAAACCATGAATTAATGCTTTGACAAGTCTGCAGACAGACGGCAGGCGAAAAACCCTTTTAAAATGCGTGCTTTCTAAATGGAGCTTGGCTAAGCTAACGTTATATGCTCCGACCGTCCACACTCACAACAACGGCCTATACAGACATAAATAAAGCAGCGACTGTATTCGCCATGACACAGGCAGTCTGTGGTTTGTACTTGTTTAACTTTTGTCTAGTTTCTGAACAGATATGAAGAGCTGTGAGCTCTGAGTGCTAAGAGCTAACGGCTGTGTTGTTTTTTGGGGCGCTCATTGAAGATGACGTCACGGCTCCACCTACACTGCGTTACTATAGTAACTACCCCAGTTCCTAAACTGTAGCGCAGCATTTGAGTGAGCCGGGCCTAATAAGGCCTAACCAAACCGAGCGAGGCCGAGCGAGGCCTGCAGTGGAAACGCGCCAAAAGATCTAAAACATTTTCTATATACACAAAATAACCATTTATCTCAAATATTGTTCACAAATCTGAAATGTTCTGTGATAGTGAGCACTTCAACTTTGCCGAGATAATCCATCCCACCTCACAGGTGTGGCATATCAAGATGCTGATTAGACAGCATGATTATTCCACAGGTGTGCCTTAGGCTGGCCACAATAAAAGGCCACTCTGAAACGTGCAGTTTTGCTTTATTGGGGGGGTCCGAAAACCAGGCAGTATCTGGTGTGTCCACCATTTGCCTCACGCAGTGCAACACATCCCCTTCACATAGAGTTGATCAGGTTGTTGACTGTGGCCTGTGGAATGTTGGTCCACTCCTCTTCAATGGCTGTGCGAAGTTGCTGGATATTGGCAGGAACTGGAACACGCTGTCGTATACGCCGATCCAGAGCATCCCAAACATGCTCAATGGGTGACATGTCCGGTGAGTATGCTGGCCATGCAAGAACTGGGATGTTTTCAGCCTCCAGGAATTGTGTACAGATCCTTGCAACATGGGGCCGTGCATTATCATGCTGCAACATGAGGTGATGGTCGTGGATGAATGGCACAACAATGGGCCTCAGGATCTCGTCACGGTATCTCTGTGCATTCACAATGCCATCAATAAAATGCACCTGTGTTCGTCGTCCATAACATACGCCTGCCCATACCATAACCCCACCACCACCATGGGCCACTCGATTCACAACATTGACATCAGAAAACCGCTCACCCACACGACGCCACACAGGCTGTCTGCCATCTGCCCTGAACAGTGAAAACCGGGATTCATCCGTGAAGAGAACACCTCTCCAACGTGCCAGACGCCATCGAATGTGAGCATTTGCCCACTCAAGTCGGTTACGACGACGAACCGGAGTCAGGTCGAGACCCCGATGAGGACGACGAGCATGCAGATGAGCTTCCCTGAGACGGTTTCTGACAGTTTGTGCAGAAATTCTTTGGTTATGCAAACCGATTGTTGCAGCAGCTGTCCGAGTGGCTGGTCTCAGACGATCTTGGAGGTGAACATGCTGGATGTGGAGGTCCTGGGCTGGTGTGGTTACACGTGGTCTGCGGTTGTGAGGCCGGTTGGATGTACTGCCAAATTCTCTGAAACGCCTTTGGAGACGGCTTATGGTAGAGAAATGAACATTCAATTCACGGCAACAGCTCTGGTGGACATTCCTGCTGTCAGCATGCCAATTGCACGCTCCCTCAAAACTTGCAACATCTGTGGCATTGTGCTGTGTGATAAAACTGAACATTTCAGAGTGGCCTTTTATTGTGGCCAGCCTAAGGCACACCTGTGCAATAATCATGCTGTCTAATCAGCATCTTGATATGCCACACCTGTGAGGTGGGATGGATTATCTCGGCAAAGGAGAAGTGCTCACTATCACAGATTTGTTCAGATTTGTGAACAATATTTGAGAGAAATGGTTATTTTGTGTAAATAGAAAATGTTTTAGATCTTTGAGTTCATCATGAAAAATGGGAGCAAAAACAAAAGTGTTGCATTTATATTTTTGTTCAGTGTAAATAGCTAAATAAAGTATTGCGACCTCAAAATACGTTTTGGGACATGTATGAAGATATGTATTGTTTCACATAAAGTGATTATAGCACCGTACAGTTGCAAACAAGTGTTTATATGGCACATTGCAGGTTTATTGCACATGATTTCAACAGTCTGTATTGTGTGGTGGTTGTGTAGAGCCTGACTGCTGCAGGAAGGAAGTACATAGTCACAGTGACATAGTGACCAATTGGTTTGTGTTTAAACCAGTTGTTAAAGCCTTAAGTTTGTTGTGATATTTCTTTGGTTGTCCCCATTTTGTTTTTTGCAACCAGGTGGAGCTAAATACAACCAAAGGTTTATCATTTTGAGGCAATCAAAGTGCTCGAATGTATGATCTGAAAACACACTGTGAAAGGGTTAAAGTTCAAAAATATTGAGATCACCCATACCGGACAAAGCTTTGAAAACATTTTCTATCAAAACGTTTTTTTCACGACTCATGAACCACAGAGAAAACTATTTAGATAAGGATTAGAAAATGGATCACCAGAATGCTCTTGTTCCTGTTCTTTGACTTGCCTCCCAGGGCTTCCATATCCTCATACAGATAACATTTAATGTCAGATGTGTTCTGTTTTGTGATGTTCCTATCTTTGTATTTCCTCTTAGATGTTCCACAGTGAGGACTATGAGCTCCTGGTGCTTCAGCACAACTGCTGTCCTTATTGTCGCCGACCCATCGATGAACCAAACTGATGGACTGTAAAACTAGAGCATCTATTTAAATCGTTTTTATTTGTATGTCCTGTAGCTAATATGTTTCTCCCTTTTATCATGCAGTTGGTTTTCTGATGGGTTGTGAATTTTTGTTTTGCATTGTAATATATTTGTCCCTGTAATTTACATAGACATACTGTATGTTTTATCTTTAATTAATCGAACTGTTTTGTTTGCTGTTCCTCAAGCTCCCTTTGAGGAGCAGCCCTTTGTCCTCAGAGGATGACTGACAGACGTAATACCTCTAGTGTTTGTGTGTTGGTCATTATAGAGTGTAGGAAAAGAGCACCATCAACCAATCGGATTATAAGGATCAGATTACCTTGATCGATCAGTGACAACATCATCACTTTAGAGGCAGCATGTGTGCATAGTGTAAAATAATATTGCTATAAAAAACGTTTATTTAAGAAACTCAATTCTACCAAATGGAAAACATCTATACCAGATGCCACAAATGCATTCCCCAAGCTTGTATACTAAAGCTGTACTGTGTGTTTTATAACAGTACGGGACATCTGTTTAGTCATGAAAATGTATTTTTATTTTGTTACAATGGGGGGGAAAAACCTTTTCAATAAAATATTTTGGTACTTTTTTATTACAGTGGGTTTTCTTAACAGTGTTACAAAGATGGTCATATTTGCTTCTTACTCTTTTAGATTAAACTTCAGGTTTTCCGTCTGTAAAAACAGAGAAGTGGAGTGAGAGTGCATACTCTGAGCAGTATGCACCACTGACTCTGATTACTCTTAGGGCTATGAGTTGAGTCCTGCATTATGCAGTGGTTGGGGATTAGGCTTTTAGGGATACAAATAAGTTGGATTGCTCAAGAAATGTAATTTATAGTTTGTCCACTCTGAACGGTTTGAATCACAAATAGGCTCGTTCCCTACTCTCTCTCCTCTCATTCTGATGATGCATTGATGCACTTGACAGTAATTATGCGGTTTGGATAGCCATTGCTGTAACCTCTAACCTTGAAAATACTTCACATACTGCATAGCTATTTCTAGAGTTCTCCCCTTGTAATGCTTTATGTGATTATGAGAGAGGGGCAGACTGAGGTGTCTTAATTCCCTCTTTGCTAATACTTTGCTCCATGCAAGTCACTAATCCCACCGGCCTGTTAAAAGGGGCTGCATCACCTCAGGGGGCTGCAGAACACATCCTCCTCTCACAGGATCCATCCCTCCAGCCGACCTTTCTCCCCTCTTTGCACTACGGCTGCACTACTTCACAGTATTTGTATTCTGACAAGAGACACAGACTATTGTATTCTAGTGTAAAGGTCTCGGAGGGAAGGAAGAACATCCCCATCTGCAGCCATGAAAGGCACAGAAGGTCCCAACTTTTATGTACCCATGTCTAACAAGACTGGGGTGGTTCGCAGCCCCTTTGAGCACCCTCAGTACTACCTGGCTGAGCCCTGGAAGTACTCTATTGTGGCTGCGTACATGCTGTTTCTCATCTTTACCGCCTTCCCCATCAACTTCCTCACCCTCTTTGTCACCGTCAAAAACAAAAGGCTGAGGAACCCTCTGAACTATGTCCTGCTCAACCTGGCCGTGGCCGACCTCTTCATGGTGGTTGGCGGCTTCACGGTCACTCTCCACACCGCCCTGAACGGGTACTTCATCTTGGGCGTCACCGGCTGCAACGTTGAGGGATTCTTTGCCACCTTAGGAGGTAAGAGAGGAGGATGTGAATGTGCTGTAAATGTACTTTGTATGCTAAATGCTATTGTCTAGATTTGTGTTTCACTTTCTTTATTGTGAACATTTTAAAAACAAACGTTTTTTGAGATGATGTGTGTGAAATATAAAAATACTGTGTGCTGTATTTAAAGTCAAACCTGCTTTATTTTACGCTTTAGGAGAGATTGGTCTCTGGTCCCTGGTGGTGTTGGCTATTGAGCGCTACGTTGTGGTCTGTAAACCAATGACCAACTTCCTCTTTGAGGAGAAACATGCCATAGCTGGCCTGGCTTTCACATGGATCATGGCCCTGACCTGTGCTCTTCCCCCTCTGCTCGGATGGTCACGGTACTGTATCATTCAGTGTTAAAAACTAGGATACAGGCTTCAAAGCCATACCAACATTTGTCTCATTTGCACACCAAGGCACATTTGAGATTACCTTTATTTACTTTTAGCACAGTTACGCATCAAATACTGTGTGTGATGGTGTTGATAGAAATGATTCTGTGTGGCTTGCAGGTACATCCCAGAGGGAATGCAGTGTTCCTGTGGGATCGACTACTACAGTCCCAATCCTGAGTTCCACAACACCTCATTCGTCATCTATATGTTTGTCCTCCATTTCACGATCCCCCTCTTCATCATTTTCTTCTGCTACAGTCGCCTACTCTGCACTGTGCGAGCGGTAAGCCTGGCCACATATTATTAATAAGGATGTGATACCTTCTTTATCCTTGTAAAGAAAATGTTGTTAGTTATTTTGTAGCTTCCTCCCCTCCACAGGGACGTTAGTGACATCACAGAGCGGAGTTGTGGGGATTTAGTGGCTCAAGGACACTTCAGGAGGGCAGACCATTGCCAACACGGCAGCTTATACCCGGTCCTCCAGCTGAAGGGCAGTCTGCCTGCTCAGTGTCACCCTGATGCCCTCATTAATAATAGTATAACAACATGTATAATATATGAGCAGTCGTTAATAGTTTAAAATAATGCTGGCTTTTTTACAAGGCGGCATTATTATTTATATATATTTTTTTATTGTCAACTAAAAGACAATTCAAATAATGTAAGGGGTTCGCATGCACTTAAGAACCTACAGGTATTTATGATAACACGTTTAAGCTCCTATTGCTCTGTCCTAGTAAACTTTACTGTTTTGGTCCACTCTCTGATGAGCTGGTGAACACCGTGGAGCATTTGGCAGCCGAGCAGCCAGACTCCCTGAGGAGCTGCTGGAGACCGAGCTGTAGTTTGTGGTTCACATGTTTTAGCACACAGAGGTAACAGTTGCCTCAGTGGCCCGAATATATCTAACACTGCACAAACCAGGGCTAGTGGACACCAACAACAGAGCTAAAAGAGAGCAACCTTTGGTATTCAATTCACCACGGGGGGCCGGACAAATCACCTCAAAACAATAATATCCTTGATTTGTAACTGTATCTGTTCACCATTTATTTTGGGCTGTCCCAAATTGACCAAACAAAATCTGTTATTAGGCTGGAATCTGAAACAGCAGCAGACTTTCTATTTTAAAGCCTCAATATGCAATCTGACCCATACATTTCAGATAATGTCTTTATTTGCACTTACATTTGGAGAGTATTAGTTAGTACATTCTACAGAATGATCATTTGTTTTTAAATTACTCATACTACTACTTGTGAAATTGAAGTGCTACTTAAAGCATCTGTTTACAAACTCTCACACAACTCACACAGTGTAATCCAAGCCTCATTTATCCAGTCAAATCCACTATTATCCTTTGTAAGTGTAAGTCCATTGATTAAAGGACATATCACTTTGTTTAGTGCTTGAATCCGGTTTTGTTTTTTTAAGCTGGTGATTGGCTGACCCTTTTGATAACATTTGCATCACAGACCTTCATGATGACCTTTATCTGCGTGTTTTCAGGCTGCAGCCCAGCAGCAGGAGTCTGAATCCACCCAGAGAGCGGAGAAGGAGGTGACCCGTATGGTTATCGCCATGGTGATGTCCTTCCTGATGTGCTGGGTGCCCTACGCCTCCGTGGCCTGGTACATCTTTGCCAATCAAGGGACTGAGTTTGGACAACAGTCTTCATGACCGCTCCCGCCTTTCTTCGCCAAGAGTTCTGCTCTGTACAACCGATCATCTACATTCTGCTGAACAGACAGGTACGGGAAGACATGTGACTGTGCTTAAGAGAGCTGCCGATGAAGGCATTGGTAACATGTACAGTCTATCAAGTACAGAACCTAATTACATTTGTTTATGTACTTGTACTTTATATGCGTATTTCCACTTTACATCATACTACTAGAGATTGGAAGCAGAAGACTAAATTAACAACTCTATTAAAAGCATTAATGGACTAGCTTCGCTCCAACCAAAACGTTTAAGCTTAATAACGTCTTAATGTACAATAACATTCATATTACAGGAGGCATTTTTTTAAATAGTGAGTATTTTTATTTGAAATTGCTATTTTATAGTCTTTATTTATAATTCTATTTGATCTTATTGGTATCTGCACTTATAAACTGTTCGTGTGCTGATGCAAACACCTACATTTCCCAATTGGGGATCAATACAGGCTAATCTTATTTTACATTTACCTGATGGTTCTAACCAATGTACTTCAATGTAAGTGTTATTTCTTATTTATGTATTGGTGCTATTAACCTTTTGGTGCCTGTACTTTATTGAATTTGAATCCTTCTTCCACCACTGAGGGAATTGAATCTCTGATTCTTATGTTCTTCTCCTTTTTGGCCTCCAGTTCAGAAACTGCATGATCACCACGGTGTGTTGTGGAAAAAACCCATTTGGAGAGGTTGAGGTCTCTGGGTCCACATCCAAAACTCAGACTTCAGTCATATCCAGCCAAGTGGCTCCTGCTTGACCGGTCCCCCCCTCCCACCTTTGATGTTCCATCTGTCCCTGCACACCTAGGGACCCGCCCACGCCAAGCAGCACTCCTCTATTGGCCAATCCTCTTGACTTACCTCTCCATGTGTCTTCACTGCCCAGGCACAACCACTCTCTCGGTTGGACTGACGATCTCTAGAGTCAGCATGTGTATTTTCAATCCATTTAATCATGGAAAGTGTTCAGCTGGCTTAACCGAGTTTAACCCGGCATCAAGGGGTGTTGTGATGATCCAACTGAACACATTCCAAGCTCCCCACTACCCCAAAACACATAATAGGTCAATAAAAACTGGTATACGTTGCAGGCTTGCAGCTATATATAACCCCAACATGCGCTTCAAACAATCCATTTTATGATTACTTGGGTGAGATTAGTCAAGAATCTTTTGAGTTTTTTAGGTATCAATGCAAATTAAATGGAAACTGAAACAATCTGGGTGCCACTAAATGTTTTTTAAAGCTCGGTTGGATGCTAGTCAATCAGAAGCTATTGGTACCTGTTTATGTGGATAATTTTGTAATGATGCTGTATGATGTCCTTTGTTGTTTCTGTTTATGTTTTTATGTTTCATGTGGAACTACTTGAGCAGGTCTCCCTTGGAAAAGAGATCAATGATCTCAATGGGTTTTTATCTGTATAAATAAAGGTTTGAAATGAAATCAGATGGGGCTGTGGTCTTGTCTCTCCTCTTGACTTTATGGAGAGGAGCTGGGGGTTGTTAGTTTGCTCTTGGCATTAACTGAGACATGAGTGTAAACAGATGGACCAGAAAAAAATCCTCTGCAGGGAGAGGGCACCTCCTGCAAGGGTGTGTGTGTGTGTGTGTGTGTGTGTGTGTGTGTGTGTGTGTGTGTGTGTGTTGTGTGTGTGTGTGTGTGTGTGTGTGTGTGTGTGGTAGTGTGTGTGTGTGTGTGGTGTGTGTGTGTGTGTGGAGGATGTCAGAACGCAGTGTGTGTATTATAGCAAAATGGGGATATTATTTTGTTTATTATGTGAAACCTAGGGTCCTGTGGAAGTTGTTCTGTGTCCTGCAATAAAAACAAAGCTAAATGTCTGCACGACTTTTCCCCTAACTCACATTTTCATGCTAATGTTTACAAGGCTCTCTGACAAGTTCCAGATGTAGTTTGTGCGCCTTTGGGTGGCAGGCCAGATCTGAATGCTTTTCAAATGTTGTTAAAATGTGCTATGCTGTAATGGACGTGTAAATGAAGCACTTTGAGACTGACACATTGTCATCATTAGACACTTTAAAAGCCTAAATACTGTAATTTATTTCACACTCTGACAAGTCATTTGGCATCACAAATACAGTCTCTCCTTATATTGAGTTCACTTTTTTCTCATAAATGTAAATTTCCCTCTTAAATTGGTCAGAATCCAACATTAAGTTCATTCGTTAACAAGCACACTGATCAACACGTCTATACTAATGCAGCTCTTCCCAGTGAACTACATTAGATCTTATTCAATAAATCTCAGTCATTTATATTCTCTCCATTCCTCCTCAATCCATCATCAACCTGCAAAGCACATTGGGACGTATCCATCAAAGCGCCGATGGATGGGAGCGGGGTCCCCCATCTTCACCAAGCACACCTGAGAACTATGCAGGCCTAAGGAGACGAGGAGTTTATCGAGGTGCTTCTTACTCATCCTGATGAACAGGCCACTTGAAATCATTAAACACATCTATAAATATTGCTATGGACATTATAATACAGTACAGTGCATCATTGGCTCGTTCCCTTAAGAAAAGGGTTCAGTGCGTTAAAATCGCCACCAGGGCTTACTGTCGGTCCCAGTAACTGTAAAGACTCATCTCCACGCCCTTACACCTTCCCTCTAAAGCATAGCTGAGCCGAACTGGAGAAAGATTTGGGGAAATAGCTCGGCATTCCCAGATCAGAGGAGGAACACCTCGCAAATGTACGGCGCTTGAGAGGCAGGTTTAAGTCCTTTGCCACCTTCCAAGCTTCTTATAGTCTGTGGGAAATAATGACACTTATGAAGGCTAACTCCGTATGAAGGCAGACATTCCCAAGTAACTATGGAGGCAGGAGGAAGGCAGCTGTCAGCAGGAGAAAGAGATGGCTAGTAGAAAAGACACTGGCAGGTTCAGGCTTCGCTGCAGCACTCGTAGATGTTGTCCTCCACAAGGGCAATGACCTGCTCGAACTTGTGGTGCAGTTGAGTGCGACGTGCTGTAGGGTTCGACTCCAGAGCGGTCACCACCTGATCGAGGGAGATAGAAAAAGAAACAGACTTTTAGTGTCTGTGGTGCATTCATGCATCCATCTGTCTATCTAGGGGAGGGAGGAAATCAGCCACCTGCCTGGACATAGAACGTTGAGAAGGGAAAGCGGCAGAAGAACAAGTGAAGTGCTTCAGCCTCTTCTACAGCCTTCACGCATGCCTCAACACCACATAAGCCTTAACTCTTCACATATTACAAAACCCACATCTGCTCTGTTTTTCATGCCCAATAGTTGTCACGGCGTAAGAGGAGGGATTGATGGGCTCTTAGCAGCAGTGTGATACGAAGCAGAGCAAACTGAGCTGGGGCGAGAGAATAGGCAATCAGGGGCCATTCACAGAGCTCTGTGAATCAGACTCTAAGCCCCTGGCCCACGTCAGTACAGTAACATGACAGAGGAAGGAGTCTAAACGGCATTATCACGAGGGTGCTCCATTAAGGCACAGTAACCACTCACTAAGCCTCTCTTGAGAATAGTCACAGCAGTAAAGAAACACTGGAGAAGACGGCAGGGGCTTGTAAAGGGTTAGTTAATAAAGAAACAGAAAATACATGAAGCAGCACCTTAACCCTCTTATTAGGCGGCTAGGGGTGATGGAGGCTAAACAGCATGTTGTTTGCTTCGAGTGAACACTTTTGAAAACATTTCTCAACATGCATAAGATCCTCCACACGGATATGTCACGCTCTGATACCCATCTGTTGAAACTTAAAAGAGCAAAAGGGGTCGAGGTGTTCAGCGAAGGGCCAGTTTAAACACGAGTAACATATCGTATCTGATTCTGAGATCAGAAAGACAGAAAGCTCCTTTCTTACCTGCGTTCTGTATTTCTTGGCATATTTGTAGATTTCTGTCAAGGCCAGGGTGGTGTTGAATTCATTTCTGTATTTCTGCAGGATGGACGAAAGACATGTATTAGATTCCACAATGTGTGATTGATGACTTTTGTGGAGCCCGATCCCTAACACACGGGGAACACTACTCACTCGTGACTCCTCAGCCAGGTGAGCATTCATCTCCTGCTCGCTAAGAGGTGGCATGTCCTGTATCTGCTTGTAGTAGCACTGCACTCTCTTCTTATACTCTGGGATCTCCTTGGCATACAGCAGCTTGTTGGTAGGGGAGTCCTGAACAAAACAAAAATGTTGCAATCAGAACATTTCTAACCATTTATTGCAGACATATCCATTTTAGTTTGGCAGTGTAGCTACGATGCCCGGGAGCAAATGTGAGCAAGCTTGACAGACTGTCCTTGAGCTCAGTAACTTCCCCCCAGCACTCCCTGGCAGAGCCACACATCATTTGATGAACATGTTCAAGGTCCATGTAAAACCGCATGCTAAAAGCAATGTAGCAACGCTCCTCTTAGAGTTTATCAATAATTTAAACCCTAAATCTTGAATGAAGAGGTTTGTACATCATTGGCAGTCAGGATTATGTCCTAATAGGGACTGTTCAGTAGGACTGGAGGACATTGTTGAAGACCCGATCCAAAGCAGGCTATAGTAAGACAATGGAGGGAGGGAACCGTTTCCTTTCTGCACAACAGGAGACTCACAGACTCAGAGCCTGTGGAACATTCCAGTCTAAACAATACTCCTTCAAGCCTCCGCCACTTTCTCCACAGTCACTTCAGGCACTGCTGCTTATTCAAGCACAAAGCAAAGTAGCGGGGCTAAGAGGTTGGGTCTTAGTGGTGACTACTGTTGCAAGTAAGTGTGTGTGTAGGTGTTGGTGTGTGTGTGTGTGTAGGTGTTGGTGTGCTGTGTATGAGAGAAAGGGACAGGGAGAAAGTAGGACAGCCTCAGCTTTCAGCATCAGTGAATGTGCTTACAGCGCACCTTCATATTTCTATGTGTCATGAGTTATTTCTGTCACCTAATTTGTGTATTTCTTTGCATGTGTGTGCATGTGTGTGTGATTTAAAAGGTGCTAGGTGAGTGGAAAGCCTCTTTCTGATAGGGAACCCTGTCGCTTCCTGTCCACAAGGTCACTTCCTGCTGCTCTCCCATCTGCCTGGTAACCCCCCTGTGACCCCGTGGCCCTCCATGTGTGCATATTGCCAGATAAGAGGGGTTTCCGTGGAAACACCAATCATTGCTTGGTTTCCTACCCCTCTCTCGGTCACCCCTGCTGTGCTACTGCTAATCCAGAGCCGTACCCCTCACTGCCTGTCCCGAGGCCATCAACACACTCATACACACGAACAAGTGACTGTCATTGCTAGACGTATGTGAAAGTCATAAAAGGTCATTGAAAAATGATAGTATCCTATGTCATAATTCCACCAAAAAATGCTGCAGAAAAGAAACAAGTCGCAGTATAATATGTGAGAAGAGTCAGAAAAGTCATATTCTTGTACGGCATATCAAAAGTTATACAATTATGTCGTAAAAAGTCCGATAATGTCGTTTGTCGTAAAAAGTCATAGCATAGTTACAGTAAAGTATGTCATCAAAAGTCATAGTAATGGTAATGTAGTAATGCCATGTGAATATCTGAAAAAAACTACAAAGTATAGTATCTCTAAAATATCAGGGAAAAACGACATGGTATAATATTTTTGAATAAAAGGTCAGTGTTTAGTATCTTGAACAAAAGTAATACTATAGTATGTCGAAAATATTACAAAAAGGACATGGTTTTAACGTAAACGTACTGCATATCGAAAAAAGGCATAGTAAAGTACGTCAAAAATGAATATTGTATAATACGATGAAAGTATCAAAAAACTGTTACATAGTATAGTAATGCTTAAATATCTGGAAAGAAATACATGGTAGTAGTCGAAAATATAAATAAAAAAACAACATGGTATAGTAATGTCGTAATAGTCGACAATTAAAAAATGAAGGCATAGTGTAAAAAGTTATGAAATATAGTATGTGACATAGTAGACCTATAGTATGTTGACAATGACAGTTATATAGTCGGATGATTTAACCATCACTGCAAAACTATATATTATGTATGTTGAGCAATAGATTTATATCATATCGCAAAGAATATATACTGTAAATGTAAGCACTTTACTGACTCATATCTATACATTTCTATACCCCCAATTTACTTTCCCAAATGTACAAAGCATCAATGATTCAAATGTCCTACAGTAAAGCATGTTGCCATATCCTTGAACCTGTGACTCCTCAATACGCGCACAGCCAGATGCAACATTTTAATGAGGACGCAGCAGTGTGTGTGGAAACGTCTCATTGCAGGAGTTTTAATGCATGTCCTTGCATCGAGCATGTGGGAATATTCCTGCCGTGAGTGTGCTGGCTCTTTGGCACTGAAGTGTATAAATCAGACTGTTTCTCAGGGAAAGAGGAGCATCATTTGATGAGTCCTCGGCTGCCTCCAGGGAGGAAGCCACTCAGAGAGAGACAGGAAGCAGAGCGTGCTCAGGGTCACGGTGTCTGAGGGATGAGACGGATTTGTGAGCAGTAAGGACATTGACATGCAAGCACACACACACACACACACACACACACACACACCCATGCTGACAGACAGACGGACATGCGCTTGCCCGAAAACACGCACACACCCACATCACACACACATACACGCACAGCACAAAAAAGAGATTCCTGGTGCTCATGACCTTGGATCAGCCGACTCGGCTGAAATAACATGAGGAGAGGTAGATGGAGCTGACAGTCTGAAGGCTTAGGGATAAGAGCTAGGTGCACGGGGGGACTCGGGGGGTGTGTGGTCAAATTCCTCGAGAGACACGAGTCAAAAATGCTGCAAAAAGAACAGGTGTGGCAAAAGTTGAACCCTTTCTCTGAGTCAATGTAACTTCCTAACTCCTCCAAAGGAAGGTTATCACCAGTGTCCTTCACAAATGAAGTCCATAGAGTAAGTCATAGAAAAAGATGCTCCTTATAACTCTAAAGTGTTGTTTAATACCAAAAGGATCCAGTTTGTCTGTACACCCATCGGTACAGGAACTCAGAACATGTATGTTGCCATTTTCCAGATAGAAAAATAAAAAGATAGTTCAACTCACCTTTCCGAGCTGCAGGTCAGAAATGGAGCAGGCATCTATGAAGGCCTGGGCGATAACAGACAGACAGGCGTCCATGTGGTCCGTCTTGTCGATGTCAAACACAAACTGAGGATTCTTCAGGATGTTCACCCAGAACCGCAGAGGTAAACTGCACACAGGCGGAAAGATACGCTTTTAAAAGACTTGCACACTCACAGGGAGATGCCCAAAGGGGACTTTGAACGCAGCGTTCGGATGTCTACCTGTTGGTTTTCCAGATGTGCAGGGTGTCTGGGTCTGTGATGCCCCGCTTGTCAGCCTGCTCCTCCAGGAAGTCAAAGAAGTATTTGATAGCCAGAGGGGGGCGGTCCTGAGGGATGCTGAGGATGGCTTGAAAGAGGTCATCCAGGAACTTCTGAAGAGTTCCCTGTAGAGGGAAAGAGAAAAGGAGATATGGTTTCATGGGATGTGGGGATTTAGAGATGGCTCCCGAGGCTAATAAGGGCCAGGGAAAGGAGACCTAGAAAGATGGCTCAGTAGACCGGCTGTTACGTGAGTGTGTGTGTAACGTCTTGCCCCTTATATTCACCTTAGTCGACAGCAGGCGCGTCAGGTAGATTTCAGGAAGGACCTTTTTCCGGTGGCTCGTCCTGTGTGACCTCTTGTGGTCATTTTGATCATCATGAGGTAGGACCTGAAACCCAGAAGCCGAAAGTCAACATCCTACACACAGGTTGAAGCAATAAAACCCTCATAAGAAGCACAATGAATGCTCTACTGTCTCCGCTGTGTCAGCCGTCAGCGGGGGGGACTTTCTGCTTCTTGCATTAAACACATGATCCACAAACCACATCAGGGTGTCTTTGAAGCACTCGATGATATACAGAATTGAGGAAATGATGGAAGTGGGGGATTCTCATGCTTCTCTCTGGTTGCTGTGTACAGGATCATGTGTCTGACTTGCTCATACAGGTCTAAATGGGGGTAGGGGAATAGTAGAAAACATTAAAATCCACCTCCTCGTTAAAATAGAAGTCCACAGAACTGTCCTGCAAAACTAACTATTCATCCGGCAAATTGTGTTCAAAGGAACTCATTATTCTAAAGTCAAAGGGCCCATATCTTGGCTGACGTTTATAAAAGAGCTTAAGTGGCATTAGTGCTGTCATGTCCTCTCAGCAGCTCTCCTTTTCACCTCCATTCTCTCTATCATCGTGCCTGCTCCGGGCTGACTGACAGTGGCACACACGGGACAAGCTCTGGGAATAAACTCTTGATGAGATACTTACCAAGTGTACATACTTCTCGGTATCCAGATCTTTAACTAAAGGAGAAAGAGACAAAGAAGGAAACATACAGCATGAAACAATGAGCAATCAGCGAGGTGGAGACCTGAGAGAACGAGAGGAGACAGGAGGAGGGGGCACAGAGGAGTGTGGCAGATAGGAGGGAGATTGACAGGAGAGCGAGGGAGATAGAGTACATGCAAGAGGAGAAAGTGATTAAGGTGGACTGTGGGCTGGGAGGAGAGGGGGGCTGTCTGAGAGAATGAAGGAGAAAGATTACGAGTGAATGGAGAGAGAAAAGAGAGAGATTAGGGGAGACAGACACAGAGTCTGTGATTGGTTCTGGAGCCGGTGTAATGAGATGCTAATGCTCTGCCAGCGCTGGGAAAGTGCACAAACCTCACTGGTTTATATATAGAACTAAACACCAACACACCGTGTGCATACGTGAACATATATGAATACATGTCGACGCGTTTACAAACACAAGCTCAAAGCCGAAAAACTAATACAGTAAATCATTGTACGTGCACTAGAGGAAAACAAAGGCATGCATTTGTGCAGACACACACAGAACAGTACTGCGAGTGTTTTCTCATTACAGCCAACTCTGCCAGAGAAGCTCCTGCCCAGCGGGCCTCGGGCCAGACCCTCGACACTGATCACAGGCACGCAGGACAGTGTTTCATATTAGCCAGGGAGCACGACAGGCTCATAACACCCCCTTGACGCTTTGAAGCCGGAGCCAGGTTTGCTCTACATAAGCTTATGTTTGGCCGAGTATGAATGAGAGGAGAGTCTTTGATGGACATAGCCGGAGCAGCACGGAGCTCTGGTCTGGTGCTGATTATGTCAGGTAGACCCTAAGCATAGAATGGACAAGGCCATTAAAAGCTGTACTGTATGTAAAGTCATCCATCACCAGGCAGAGCCCTCATTATACTACATGTTGAAGTTGGACAATGGGCCCGCTTGTGTTGCATGTTTTCACTAAAGCTGAAATATGCTAATGCGTTTTATCTATAACCCAGAAAATAGAGTTTTAAATGAGGAGGTGGCGTAACTCCTGTGCAAAGCATTAGTGTTGTGATTTATTAGCTGCGAGTGTGTTTGGATGTCCGCCGTGTCTTTTGGGGACGGGAGGGTGTGTGGTTTCATGTTTACACGAGCGTATCGTGTTCTCGTGAGCAGCTAAGCATGTTCTGCTTCCCGTGATCCAGGCAGTGCGTGTATTTATCCAAGTGTGTGCGACAAAGCGACAGCGAGTGGTTTGTGTTTGAAGGTGACGTACCTCTCCCAAGGGTGTTATCTCTCTTGTCTTTCATGCTCATGGCCAGCGATGCCGCCTCGGGGATCTGTGAAGGGAGAGAGGAAGAAGAAGAAGAAGAAGAAGGGAGGAAAGAAAGAGGAGACAGGACAGAGGGCACAGGGTCAGAGGTGAGCCGGGGTGCACCAGAACAGCATCATTAAGCATGCCCTCCAGGGGAGTGCAGTGTTGAAAGGTAGGTGTGTGTGTGTGTGTGTGTGTGTGTGTGTGTGTGTGTGTGTGTGTGTGTGTGTGTGTGTGTGTGTGTGTGTGTGTGTGTGTGTGTGTGTGTGTGTGTGTGTGTGTGTGTGGTGTGTGTGTGTGTGTGTGTGTGTGTGTGTGTGTGTATATTTGTATGTGTGTGTGTGTCAGTATTGCGTGCATCTAGAGTGGTGGCACGTCTGCAGGAGCCTGGCAGGGCTCATTAAAGTCAGCCTGCAGTGAAATGGATTGAACAGCCTCACCGGTGAACCCAGACTGTTTGTACACGCTGCAGCTCACTGCTTTCACAGCTCTGTCCCATGGCTCAGCACAAACTAAACAGAGCACTTAACAAGTACAGGTAAAGGGGCCAAAGGTCGAGGGTCACTGAACGACTGCTCACTCACAGACAAATTAACTTAGACATGAAAAAACATACACATAACCAAATGCTTAACGGCATGACCTTTACTTTATTTTGCAGTGAGTGTTCGGAGTGTGCTTCGGATTTCTGGTGTTTGATTTAAATTGCATTATATTATTATTTAGTGCAAATTTATAATACAATAATTTAATCTCCTGAATTAATGTGCCATTAAAATAAAAATATATGGTTTTTTTATAGAATGTAGAGGTAGTAAGTGTGTATGTAAGCATATTATTATTAGGAGTATTACTCGTAGTAGAAGTATAAAGTGAATTCATTGAATATGTAAGAGATGGTTGGTTAGTTTCCTGCGTTGATGCTCTCTGTGAAAAGATATTGGAATTTGTATTTTTAATGATTAAGTATTGAACATATTAGACTAGCATTATGAATGAGTAAGTCTTGAACAGTTAAAATAACAAATGCTTTAAATCATTAAAGCCCCCTTCCATTAGAAATACATATGTTTGCTTTAATGCTTGACTTTCAGAATGATGGATGAGAGGCGTTTGTTTGAACAGTGATCAGTGTGAAGCGTCTCTGTGCTCACCTTTCATCTGAGTTGATAACAATGTGGACCAACAATCATTATTTAGTGACATCTCAACTTACTTTAAGCCAGTCGTGGTCTAATATGCAGCTTACACAAGTTGCATGTGAAAACTTGGACTTTTCTGTTAAGTCGGACACGTGTTGGCAGCTAAACCCTTTGAAAAACAATACTTTGAGCATCCCAACATGACATTAGGTAAGAAGGCGTAATGGTAGAAAGTATTTTAAGAGAAATGGGGCTCCTGCTTAAAAAATATGATTTATTAGGTGCAATTACAACCCAATTATCTTATTCAAATCACCTGACATAAAGTCACAACATCGTAATTATACTTAATAAATCATCTTTTTGTGGGCGACTTTTCTTCTGGGAAATTGAAAAATATTTGCATATTCATAGATTCTGATGTTTTTTCACTGAGATAATAAAGAAAGCATAAATTAGGAGGGAAGGTGAACACAAACTGTTATTCTGTCTTTAAATACTTCCTAGACTAGAGGGGATCTAGGAGTTAGATAATACATTGCACACACATCATTGATGTTGTCATGGTAACATGTCATTGACAGGTAACCAATTTTGTACTCAATAACAGGTGTTAAACACTACAATTATCCAGAGTTTTCTTTTACTGGACAATGCTTACTAATTATTGTATAATTGCAGTGTATATATGATGGCTAAATGCAGAATCTGCATAACAACAGTGGACAAGTGGCAGCTCTGCTACAGTTGTCCAACGAGACACAGCAGACAACAGCAGACAAACACACACACACCTACAAACCAACTGTGTGCAGCCACAGAGAACCAGAGAGCGTCTTCCCACCCAGTGACACCACTTACAAGGAGGTCTCACCTGCAACACCCCCGCCGTCACACATCAGGAATATACATGTTCACAACGACCACACCTACCATAGTGTTCTTCTCACAAACAAACACACACCTGGTAATGGAAGACCGTGTTGAGCTTCTTCCGGCCGTCTTCCATCAATGTGGAGTTATCCAGGTCCTGCAGGACCTTACTGTTGCTGCCAGAGTCAAACCATTCTGAGGGGAAAGGAGACAGGAGAGTTGATATTAGACAATTTCATCCCAAATTTGGAAAAGAATATGCGAGACAGAGGGCAGCCGTGCTCCAAGTCTCTGTGTCGCGACCTGTGGAAATATTCTTGCACCATTAATCAAATCAGCTCTGCAGGCTCCACAGCTTTTGGAAGCAATAACTCTTTGTGATTATGACTGTACAGTCTCCTCGATGCATTCTGTCATTTATTATATTGCAGCCTCAGGTTAGTTGAGCTTCATGAGGGGAATTGACCTTTTGCAAAGGAGATTACTATATCGCAGACGGCAGGGGGGGGGGGGGGAAGGATGAAAATAATCAGAGAAAATGTGCTCTTACCCAGGTCTACATCCTCTGCTCGGGGCCACTGGGAGAATGGCAGGTTTTTGTAAAAGGCTTCTAAGATTTTTTCCTTCACCTGGCTGATTGTGTCTGTATTCATGACCTTGATTGATATTGAGTCCATGCCACAGCCTTGGAAGGAGACATTGATGTTCTGCAAAATAAACAGAGAGCAACACATTTCAAACTATGCAAAGTTTTACATTTCAGCTCGACTGAAACTTTTTGGCTGTCAAATAAAAAAATCATGGCACAGTGTCTCATCACAAAAGTAAAAAAATCTTCAGTGGAGCGCAGAATTAAAAAAATCATAGTATAGTATGTCACGAAAAATGGCCCAAAAATGTCAAAGTATATTATCTCATGATACACTGTCATTAAAAAGTACAAAGTATAGTGTGTCTTAAAAATGTCAATCGAAATGTCACAGTGATCCAAAAAAAGTCACAGTATCATAAAAAGTAGTTAAAGAATTAATAAAATGTGCAACATAGCATTTAAAAAAAGTCATTGTATAGTATGTCGGTCAGCGCTACCTAGAGTGTGAAATATAAACTGAGTGTGTGAGGGGTCCGACCTGTGGCTTGGCCTCGATGTTCTCGCGCAGCAGCCACTCCTCATTGAGGGTGTAGCGGGCCTTCCCTGTGATGGCGTCTATGGAGCCCTTGTTGATCTGCTGCTTGATTGCACAGAGCAGCAGGAAGAAAGGCTCGCCCACCGTTTCCTTAAGGTCAAGACAAAAAAGTAGAGTCAATAATCAGAGATGTGGTTATTGCTTTTTAATCAAGCCTGCCTCATATAACTGAGCGATGCCCCACCTTGAGGTAGCTGTACATGCAGATAGACATCCAGTTGGTCAACATTTTCTCCACAACGGACTCAGTGCGGCGCAGCATCAGTTTGGGGTTCTTGGCAGCCGAAGCATCAATCAGGTCCACCAGCAGATCCTTCATGATACTGGTGTAGTACTCCAGCTTTCCATGAAGAGCGATGGTGAGCAGAGACGCCAGGCTGCATCTAAAGGGTGAGAAAACAGATTAGCGGAGGAGACAGATGAGCGAAAACAGGCTCATTCAAAACATGCCCTGTCAGTACGTGTGGTCATTGGAGATTTAAAAATAACTCTACACCAGAAGCAACAACATGGTTTCATCCTCCCCACAGCACCTGTGACTGCAGAGCCAAATAAAGGACTGATCTAATGCAGGGAGTATCTGGGTGAGTAAGTCCAGAGGTGCAGGGGATTTCCCTAACAAAGCCCCTTTAATCCAGGAGAGAGGGGCCACATTAGTCAGTAAGTGCTGACGCTGAGCCGGGACAGGGATGTGGTCTTGCTTCTGGAATTTTTCACTGATTGTCCACAATGACGGTATTGTTTTCGGACATCAGGAGCGAAAGAGCAATACTGATAAATGACCAAGTATTTACAAAGCTTGAGCAACCACTTTTCTGCACAGTAAACACATTATTTGCGCAGCAGCAACAGACACGAGAAAGTCAAACAATTCTGTTGTAAACACTGGAAAAATAGAGACACGTTATATACACAATGAAATGCAAATCAAAACCTGTGTATAAATACTACCGTGTTATATAACGTTTTTATTTCAGTGTTCAATCATTTGGGCCACAGCTCTGTTTTTTCTACATCATCTCGTGAGAAATGTACCTGGGTTTTTATAGCAAGTCATTGTTGCACTGTATTCACCAGCTTGTTGCTAACACTCTCTGTAACACTATCCTTGTTCCTGGGAAGATGTACAGTTTTCAGAGGCGTTGCTGAAAACAGTTGCCAGATGCCACTGGAGTGAACCAAAAAAGTTACGAGCTGTAAAACCAATGCAATTAGCTCAAGATAGTAAAACAAGAGAAAATCAGATTTGTTTGTGTACGTGTGTTTGTGACTACCGTGAACACCTTTCTAATACATGGACTGTAGTCATTTCATCACTCGTTGATACAAAAATATACATTAAAGGTGCTTTATTATTCGATGTAATGGTCTGTCTTGATGGTCTCGAGTTGATGCTTTTACCTGTCTCGTACAGCGAAGTCCTTCTGCTGCTCCAGGGCGTGGACAAACGTGACCAGGAAGTGTTTGTTATTGAGAAGAGTGGAGAACAGAGTGATGCCCTCCTCTACGTTAGGCTTGGTCGTGTTGTTCTCCTGAGGGCACAAGGGCGATGAAACAGTTATTTCTCTGCGTGGTGTCACCTATACTGCATTACACACCTGCTGCGCCCTCCCTAATCTATTTTCGCCAGCTCTTGTCTCAAGTGACCAATCTAAACACTTCATCTTTCTATCACACTTCCTCCTTCTGCCTCCCCCCGTGTTATCTGTATCTTCTGCTCCGGTCCCATATTGTGTGTGATTGCCTCTAAATGTGCCGACTCGACTTAATGAGTACGGTCTATCTGTGGGTGCGACTAAGCAGCAGTGTGATGAAGTCTTCCCTCTGGACTGCAGCCATATGGTGTGGTTTGCAGTCTGACAGAAGGAGAACAGGGGTGTCCATTAAGATAAATGCCCGCCTCTGAGATTTATTTGCTGTGACCTGGAAAACACTTCCTGGGAAGACGATGTGGATCCAAGGCACTTCATCATTGCTCGACAGCCTCCCCCGGCTGCCGACCCAAAACCAGCACTGCGATCATTACTTTCTCTCTTTCTGACGTGCACAGACACACATGCACGTACTTTAGCTTTCATCCCGCATTTGCAGAGTTTTGTGAAAGTGCACGCTCCCTCTCCCACTCTCTTTATAACTCTTACTCCCATCCGCCCCTCTACTACACAAATCCACAACAAGAGATGGACTTTGATGAGAAGTAGACGGTTCGGCCGTCTAAGAGCCAGTGGGAAGTGTGAAAACAACCTGCCATCGACTTGGTGGGCAGCGTGTTGTTTGACAAGCTGAAATATTGTGTCTCACTCACTAGAAACCATTGAATGACATGCATTAGTTTTCATATCTGCACACAAGAGCATAAGCTCACTCAAACAGCCCACTGACTTCACTCCACAAACACATTTCAGCAAGAAAAATATAACCACAATGTGCTTTTCTTTACTCCTCATCAACAACACGCCGAATGAGAAACCTTAATAAGCTTCAGCGTGCGTGACCCAGTTGAAGCAAGGGAGTGAAAAAGGAGCCACATCAATGCACTCTGGCAGAAGAAACCCTAATGGCTTAACCCCTCACCTGCCAGTCCTGCAGCAGCGGGTGGGTCTCCGGCAGCACTCGAGGGCCCAGGCCATCATACTCGAAGGCAGGCTGGACCAGACTCTTCTCGTAATCCGAAAACATCTAAAACACATAAACACACACACAAACAAACTGTAATGCAATGTCAGCACTATTCATAAACACAGGGAGATGTTAAAGACGGGGAAAACAAAAGAGCTGGCCTTGAGACTTTGGCGGAAAATTGGCTATCTAGAACCAAAGGGCAAAACTCCACAAAGAGACCCTGAGTCGGCCCCTGACTGGCCATGAAAAGGAAACATAACACCGTGACACGAAACGTCATGATTCTTAATGGCTTCAGAGACCGGCTGACCCAGAGCCAAGAGGCAGGCTTTCAACTCTGTCCTTCATTTCAGGACAGCTACATTTGGCTTGTATTCTCACTGTGTCTAAGTCTGTGTCCAACATTGTTGTGCGTGTAATTTACAAGAACCAGAAGCTCTAGTAGGAAAAACAGAGCACAAAGGGTCGTGAGTAAAGTGTTTGAGCTGTTTTAGCGGAAAACTATGAGAGACGATGAAGCAGCAACACTTGAATTTATGTTTTCCTCCATGCAGCTTTTCAGCACTCTCCCCACTCACTTCCTTCTTGACTACAAACAGTGTGTACTCCAACAAACCAGCGCAGCTGCCGTTGTGAAAGATATTGTATACTTGCAAAACAGTGTGAGTGTGTGAGGAGTGTGTTTTGAGAAATCAGGGGGAAAGTTTCCTTGTCTCAGTGCCCACCATTATTCTGGCTCGAGAAGGTCCATGTCTGTGGTTGTAAGACAAAGCCCCCTGAGTTCTGTTAGTCTGTATCGGTGGAAAAACACCCACACACTGATAGACCCCAATTCTTCCTTCAAGATGGACCACACATGAAAATGCTTACCTACAGAGAACACATGAACTCTCCTGCAGGGTGCCAACCTGAGCTACACTTCCCTAGCTGCTGCTGTATGGTTCAAAGTTTCAAGGTGAATTGTCATCCTATATAGAAAAATGGGACATGTCGGTGGAAAAATAATAGTTAACCCTGTTTTGAAAAATGGTATGGTCAGTCTGCCAGTTGAAATCAGATAGTGAGGAGAAATGGGATAAGCGTTCTCACCTTGGGGAAAAACGTGCGCGTGACAAACTGTTTGTACTCCAGGAAGGGGATGCCCTGGCTGCGATTCAACTCCTTGGTCAGGTCTGTCATGTCCGTCTGGAGCTCTGCAAAGCCTATAGGGAAACAATAAATAAAAATACAGATGTATTCCTGGGACTGTTTGATTTTAAACCACAGCCCTTAAGCTTAATTCATTGCTAAGCAAAATGACTCAGACATCTGTTCGAATGCTAATGCGATACATATCAAATTCTCCCAGGTGGGATCTGGGAGACTCTGGGCGAATTCAGTAAAAGAGATTTTAGATGAGACACAGAAATGTATCATTTGATTTCCCTAAATCTAACCAACAACGTATGCGCTGATCTTCTCCCCCCTCCCTCTCTTTATTTCAGTCCAGCTCTGGGTGCAGGCGGAGGTTTACATGCTGCAGAAACACTATCAGCATGTCCAGACACTGACTGAAATCTAATGCTAATATTGTAGCCACTTTATAGGATAGCATGTTCTAGGAGAGGATAATGTTCTCCTCTAATGAGAGGCTGGAGATCCCTTTATAGAACAGCTCTTCTTGTCACAGGATGAGAGACATATTTAGGTTACAATGCTGCAGTTCTTCAGACTGTGCTTTTGTGGAGAGAAGGGAATGCGAGACCTGAGGGATTTAAACATATCTCCTTTACTCCTGCAGGTTATTTATCCTCCTGCTCACAAAAGCATCCTCTAAACCAGCAGTCAGCTCACACCTTGCTCCTGATTAGACGCAGCACGCCTGAATACCAAACCTCCCTTCCGCCTCACTTTGCAGACACATACCAAACCCTCTCATTCCTGTAACCTGGAATATGTCAATTTCCCATTTTCCTTCACTCCCTCTTCTTTTGCTTTTATCACATCTTTCGTCTTAGCTGAACTATCTGTCGCTTTCTGCACACTCACCCTGAACTCGGCCACAAATCCATCTGTGTCCTCTGACTAAACAACCTCGCCCCCTCCCTCAACTCCCTCCCACGCTTTTGCTTCTCCCCGGACTCGCGGCCCTGACTCCTGCTCCTATCGCTTCCTCCCTCCATTTCTCTTTCTCTATCCGTCCCCCCCATCTCTACGCTATAAATCTGGTTGCTCAGACGCGGAGTGGCCTTCACACAGCTTTACTCTAATGCCCTGGAAACACAAATACACTCACACACAGCACGAACACACACACGGGTCTTGTTCATCAAGGGTAGCCACAGCATGTGCATGTGACTGATCATTTGTCAGACACTGTGTTTTATGAGTCACGCTTACTCGGCACAAATCTGTCATCTGTTGTGTCTCCCTCCCACTTCAGACTAGAAACAATCTCAATCACACACTTTGCAAACACACACACACACACAAATATATGTGGTCAATATTTCAGTCTTCCCACAAGCCCCTTTTTCATGTCAATCGACAAAAAACATAATTGGCTTTCTAAAAAACTCCGATAGCACAGCCTGCACAAATCTAAAGGGCGTGTGTGTGTGTGTGTGTGTGTGTGTGTGTGTGTGTGTGTGTGTGTGTGTGTGTGTGTGTGTGTGTGTGTGTGTGCGCGTGCGTGCGTGCGTGTGTGTGTGTGTGTGTGTGTGTGTGTGTGTGTGTGTGTGTGTGTGTGTGTGTGTGTGTGTGTGTGTGTGTGTGTGCGGGTTCCTGTGCAAACACACCTTTACGGATCTCATCTCTGATCTGTGACTCCATCTCCTCCATCTGCAGTAGTGTTTTCTGCCAGTAGCGCTCTGCCCTCCGGCTCTTTGTGCAGTACACTACAAGGGCTGGGAAAACAAAATGCAGTTTTATTATGTTTTCATCCCAAGGACCGTTATCCACACTGACAGCCTCAAGGAAACAAGACAGTAATCTGTAAGATCAAAAGGATTTAAAGTTTCTGAAATGACACACAGGAATAATTTAAAATCACCTTTTGTCAGCCTGTGAAAAAAATGTAAATGAATGTATTTGTGATCATGTCAATAAAAATGTTGCTTGCATATCTATAAATAACAGTTATGCACATGTTATTTCAGGAGTTCATTTGCATACAACATCTAACCCTAATGTGGCTTCTGTGAATATCTGCAGACAGATGATTTATAGCAGGATACTGTGAAAATCCACCATAACACCAATTTTCACCCATACACCTGCCCTGCATACACACACGAGGAATGCAGAATACGCGCGCACACACACACACACACACACACACACACACACACACACACACACACACACACACACACACACACACACACACACACACACACACACACACACACACACACACACACACACACACACACACACACACACACACACACACACACACACACACACACACACACACACACACACACACACACACACACACACACACACACACACACACACACACACACACACACACACACAGGGAGAGTCTTTGTGCTTCGGATACTGAAGAGGGATGAATCAAGTGCAGGACACTCTGACCCCCAAATTCCTTTGATCTGTTCCACATCTGCAGCATCCATCGCTGCAGCAGGCACACATCCATCATCTGCTGGAGAGCGTGTGTACATAACCTACCCACAGTGCACAGCAGCAGCAGCACGCAGCACACCACAATGGACACCACGATGGCCAGCTCGCTGCCTCCGAGCTGCACTATGGCGATGGTGTGACGAAAGTTCCCCACTTGCACCTAGAAAGAGAAAAAGGAACAACACATGACAGTGGAGTGAGCTCCTCTTCCGACATGTTATCGCTTTACTATTACCGTTCTTAGAATTATCTTTACATCTTAGTGTTTTTCTTATTTGCATACATCTTTTATTTGATCATAGTTAAAGTAGTAGTGGTGTATTGGTGTGCAGGCCATACAGATACCATTCAACCATTGCAGCGGGGAAACATAAAATCATACATTTGATTTAAGTAGTCGACAAAATATTCTGTCTCTTCTCCTAAGCCTAATTAATATAAATATACCACTTAAGGCTGCCTTGCTTACACACAATCTGAGACTTGTATGATCATCCAGTTAGAAGAAGTCTTAAGGGACGAAGAGCATCTCAATTCAGCGCATAAAACATAATTTAATGAGCAATAAAACTCTCCCATATACCATGACAAATGAAGCATGTCTTCTTGAGAAGGAACATTAAACCCAATGTAACTACTTGTAGTGTACCTTAAAATGCTTTTATGTATGTACATACTATCTTAATATACTTTATTATTTATGTATATTTATTGATATACATTTTTATTATAAGATATTTGGTTGTCTATGTTTCACTTAATAGTTGGTTTTTTTAAATATATTTGGTTTTTGTTTTGTATAATGACAGACCATTATTCCAAGTCGTTAACACGAACACAATAGACATGTTTCAGCTTCGGCACACGTCTGAGTTGTGCAAGGAAATAAAGGAAAGAGGAAAAAAAGCATTTCATCTTTAAAATCTGCAACTGTTACAGACCTCCCTGGATACTTGGTTGGAGTCCAATATAATCCTTTGTTGTCTTTGTTCTTAATTTATTCAGCAGTACACCATTGTAAACCTTGTGCATCTGCTATATGGCAATACTCTCATTATTATTATTATTAAAATTATTATTATTATTATAATAAAGCAAATTTGATTTTGAAAAACAAAGACAGAGACAGAGGGAGAACAAGGAGGAGCAGTAATGAGCAGAGAAGGCATTAAATATGGTCTTTGTAATACAGAACAATCCTGCATGCAATATATCATGGGAACACAAATAACACAGACGCATCGTTGTCTTCGTGGACACAGGTGCAGACACAGAAATAAATTGCAGAGTGTAGATTTAGAAAAATGGCCTCTCGCTGCAACGAGCTGTAGGAGTCATCCAGTTCAGAGCAACCCAGATGTGACAAGAAAAGGACTTGCACTTCTGCCTTCTGATTAGTCAGCAGGGTCTCTGTGGTCCCTCCTCACATCCTTCCCTTTCCTGCCACAATCCGAGCATACTTCATCAAAAGAGCCTCAGATAAAAAGCCTCCAATCCTCAAACCAAATCCCCCATACGCTGGTCTTACTCTGAGGGGGGAATCTGGCTCAAGAGGCTCTCTCCTGCTTTTTTCTCAATTCATCTTCCTCCTTCTGGTCCAGAAATGTATTTACCCAGACCAGCGAGAGAAGGCCTTCTCCCAGAGACTGCAATAGCCATGCCTGGTGTAATGGAGGGGGAAATGCCATTGTTCCATGTTCCTGTTTCGCTCAGGGTACAAAAACACTGCTTCCCCACATCCACTTCTGCAGCTCAGCTCCACTTCAGAGCCAAACTCAACACAGGCGTGTAAAAATAGATGTGCCACCGAAGGTAAGTGAAGAAACAGAAATGGCCATAAGCCACGCAACGGCCCTACACATATGCATTTATACAAATGGGCTGACACACGGGAAAACGCAACTTGCCTAAGAGAGATAGAGTAATATGTTTCTGAGCTATTTCGGCAAACCACTCTCGGTCCGTATTTAAATATAGATGAACGCTTTTCCCATGTATCGGAACAGACAACAACAGATGGGAGACATGCCTAGACCAAGAGAGAGTCTGATTTGAGCAAGACTGAAGTGTTCAACCTAGACTTCATTGGGTCCTTTAATGGAGATGGAGGGAACTCGAAGACGAAACAAAAACAGAAGCGAGGAGATCATGGATGAATCAGAGGACTTGCTGTGAGCGGATAGACTTTGTGAGATAGACAATTATAGACAGGCTGATAAGGGATTGAAGAGATAAAGGGTATGAGGTAAACATTTAATTGTTCGACTGTGGCATTGTGGCGCTAAGTGACGGCTCACCACTGACTGCTGATTCATGGAGGCAGGCTCAGAGACTACAAACCATTCATAATGCCTGGAGAGACACACACTCGTGACTGACAGTGCATGGTAGAGCGGATCAAATCTGTCTCAATGAACATCACAGATGGTCTGAAATTCTGATAAGATGTTTGGCTTACGAGTACTGTGTGACAGATGGGTGATATCCTTCAATGATCAGGGTCTAAGCAGCAATATTTCCAACACTACAGTAGCTTGCGTGTTTATTTTGTATTTTATTGTGGTGTCTCACATGTTTGCATACTTACAGTGACAGGGAGCTCGTTCTCGTTGGAGCTCAGCAGCCCATTGATGGTGCAGTGGAACAGCTGGTCGTTGTGGAAGCTGATGTTACAGGGATACGAGCCAATCATCACTGAGTATTCCTCCGGCATCAGCTCCAGATCGCTCGGTCCTTTCTGTGCCAGAAACGAACAAAACAGCCGTCAGCCAGTCAGTGGAAAGAGACTAGAGGGGCCTGGTTTGAACAGGCACAGATAACATACATGAAGGCCACAGCAGCTCACAACCACACATACATGCAGACACAAAAACATTCTGGTATCCACACAAACAGAGAAACCGAGCTGCGGCAGGCCTGTCATGCAGCTGTCACACAGAGGAAGCCAGCAGAAACAATCCTCCAGTTTGGGCTCCAGTTCAGCTTAAAGCAGCAAACATTCCCGCTGCCTCTCCTACACGGCCAAGGAAGTTCCTACATACAAACCCGCTGACTGTCATCCCTGCGTCTGCCCAAAATAACATTCTCAGGGACTTTACAGAAGTCTGTTGGTGTAAGCCTTTTTTAATCCAACTCTGTCCTGTTGCAATCCAAGCCCGACCTCACACTGCTAATGTCTTCTCCACGACCACTCAGCCAGGCAAACAGAAACAATGATCAAAATGGTTTTTATGTATTCTGTGTAGTGATGTAACCAGGGGTTATCTCAGCTTGGAGTTGGAGACTGTAACAGAAAGCCTTAGAGCAGGGGTGTCAAACTCAAGGCCCGGGGGCCGAATCCGGCCCGTGACTTCATTTAATGTGGCCCGCATGCAAAGAATATAATACGCTTATTATACGGTTACATGCCACTTTACAGGAGCACGTTGCCCATAAACTACATGTCCCACAATGCATCTTGTTTTGTGACATGCTCACTGAAGAGACTTGCAATTATTTGCCCTAGACTTCTGCTTTCAGACGTAGTTAATTATGAAGTTATTACCCTATCCGATAATAATCCAATGCAGAGGCAATAATGTATTATAATACATTATTTATTATATTTTTATATAGTCTTAAAGTCACAACCAGCCCTTTGAGTGCAACCATAATTCTGATGTGGCCCGCAATGAAATTGAGTTTGACACCCCTGCCTTAGAGTATGAAAGTACCAGGCAGGGAGGGTATAATGAAAGATACTTTCAAGTTGCATCATTAAAAACTGTAGCACCCAGTGTTTTTGGAGCACTAGTACGAACGGTCAGGATATCTCTGCTTCTAAATTATTTCATCTTAAGACGGTATGTCCTAAAAGCTGTAAAAATGCACCGCTAGCTGAAATGAGTTATTTAGCTTATTCTGTTAAGTCAATAAGCCGTACACCAAATATGTGGGAGATGGGGTTAAAGAAAACGATGGTGCTCTATTATAGAGCACCATCGTTTAGGCCCATAAATGCAGAACATGGCATAGGGAGACCCGGTTATTTAGTCCGTCTTTTCGATTTATTTATGTATTTATAGCAAACCCTTAATATTCATTTTGCAATTCATCTTAATTTTTTCCTTTAAATACAAAATTAAAAGATGACTACTCTTGTTTCTTGTCATGTCAAAGTTGTTTTTAGGGGTCATTTCTACACCTCTGAAGTTAACTTTGAATGTGCCGTGTTATTACTATTATTATTATTATTATTATATAGGAGTGAAGCCAAAAAAATACCCAATTTGTATGAAAATGTTATTTTCCTTTGACGAATGACGAGTGAGGAAGCGTGTGTGTGTGTGTGTGTGTGTGTGTGTGTGTGTGTGTGTGTGTGTGTTTATCCCGAGTGTGCTTCCTTGCTTTGATTACACCCTCAGGGCCCTGTCCTGTCCCCACTGCAGGATGCCACCCCCTGGGTCTCTGTCAACAAATGCTTCCTAACTCAGACAAAACACTCACACTACCCACACGCGCGCGCACACACACACACACACACACACACACACACACACACACACACACACACACACACACACACACACACACACACACACACACACACACACACACACACACACACACACACACACACACACACACACACACACACACACACACACACACACACACACACACACACACACACACACACACACACACACACACACACACACACACACACACACACACACACACACACACACACACTGCTAATACATGCATATGGGCACAAAGTGCAACACATAATCAAACAGAATATGTTGGAGCATATTGTAAATCATAATGTATACATCACAACATTTAACCAAAACAATGGATTCTGAAGGCCAAAACAGGATGAAAGCAAACAAAATCCACCCACATTCCAGCTTGGGTCCTTAATATAGGATCTGGCTGACTAACAAGCTCCCTATTAAACAAACACACACAATCTTCCTCCCTCCTTCAGGTCAACCACAAGTGGAATCCACCTTCCGAAAGAAAACAGGAAACAACAGCCGACAAGTCGTCATTGCAGACAGGCTGAGGCAGCGATTCCTGCAGGGGCCTCATCCTGATCCTCACAAACACATCAAGAGAAAGCCGCGTTCAAACGTCCCCGTCTGTGCTGTTAGCGATTGACTGTCATACGGTGTCACAGCCTGCAGCCGGTTGGGGTGACGAATCCATGCAGACAGGTGCTCACATCAGCCAGACCACGGGAACATGGGACCTCCTACAGAGCTGCCACTGCACCCTCCCCCCCTCGCAAACCCCCAACTGAAATCAACACGTCTCAGCGGACGGGGTCTTTGATGTGTTTTATGTGCCTCTGGTTTATGTGAATATTAATAAAAGGAACGCTCAGCCTTGTCTGCTCTTCCCAGTGGGCGCAGGCAGTTTACAGGAGTGCCGCTTTTGGAGCCAAGAAACCTTAAGAGAATACCATCGCTTGTTCTGTGGTATTTCCAAAAGGAGTGTTAGAAGCAAAGATTGTCAAAGCTGGTGTTTTTACTGATGCTCCTTTTAAGTCTGACCGTTCTCAACGAATATAAAATGTAGACTATTCTGTGCTTTCATCAGATTTCAAGCCATGTTAGCTGTGTTGATGGCAATGGCAGTAAGTGGCTATTGGTCCATCTCTTTGGCCCTTACTGAAATATCTCAAAAAACAAATTGGTTAGTTGTTCAGACATTGAAGGCATTCATGGCCCCCAGAGGATGTATCCTCCTTTGGCGATCCCCTGACTCTATAAGGTCAACATTTTTGTATTTTTAGGGAAATGTCACAACAACGGCAGACAATATTTTGTGCAGAATTTCATGTTCTACTCAGGATAAATGGCTTTGTTTAAACTCCTTGATTTTTGTTTATCTCGAGCAATCATCAGGGAATTACTTTTCTGTCTAAAACGTTGGAGTCCAACCAAATACCTGCAACCTTAATGAAATTCCCATAAACCTCAGAAGAATCTTGTGTTTAATGCAAGTTATCAAATGTTAGGCAAGGCAAGTTTATTTATATAGCACTTTTCAACACAAGGCAATTCAAAGTGCTTTACAAAAAATGAAAGACATTAAGCATTAAAAAAGAAAAGCTAATAAAATAAACATTAAAAGAAAAAATACATGGATAAAAGTGACAGTGCAGTCTAAGATATGAATAGTTCAATTAAAAGCAGCGACAAAAAGAAAAGTCTTCAGCCTGGATTTAAAAGTAGTCAGAGTTGCAGCGGACCTGCAGGTTTCTGGGAGTTCGTTCCAGATATGTTAGCATGCTAAGCAGGCAAACCAGTATGGTCAGCATTACCTGCTTTATAGATCGTTTTCAGGATCATTTGTGATTCAACCCTAATGCCATTGCAAACTATTGCTGCACACCATATATAGTATATGTATATGAAATAAAACCCAAACTTAGAGGTTAACAACATTGTCTCAAACACAAACATTTGATAAGAGCATTGGGCTCGACCTTCAGGAAGCCAACGTAACAATGAAGCACTAATCTTGACTTCCTGTCTCTGCAGGGTCACTCACGTTGATGATGAGTGTCAGTGGCTCTCCTGGGTGGTGTTTAATCAGCTTCTCCTTGCTGGCAGTGAAGAACTGGGGGTCTTCCACGTACTCCAACGGGAAGTGACCTTTATGAGGCTCCCCATCCTCTTCATCGCTATCAAAGGTGAAGGGGTTGTCGCCTGTGTAAAGGACTCCGTTCAAGATAAACTGCGCGGTGGTCTGCTGGGACTGGCTGGATGCCGGGGAGGGGCAGGTGATTGTGAAGGGAGAGACCACTGAGCAGCGCTGAAGAAGGACCAGAGGAGACAAAGTAGCTTACAATGGATTTCATGGTTAATGTCATGATCTGCCTGCAACATAATTAACTTCAAACTGTCAATAGGTGCTTCTCTCTCGTAGGAATAGTTTTCCAACTATTGGATAACACGCTTATTCACTAAAATTCACACATTTTATATCTTGCTCATGGGATTTATGGGGCTATTGTTGCATATATTCCTCTACATTTATAGGTTGGTAAACAATCCGTTGATTACTTACTTTTTCTCCAATTTCCATCACCTCCATGTTGACACTCTGCACCAGATCAAAACCCTGACCCGTCACTGTGATGGTCCGGCCTCCACTGTGGCACACACACATTCACACACACACAGAGATACGGACAGAGCGTCACATCTCAGCCATAACAAAAATGTGTCAAATTCACACTGGTATGCAAATACTTTTGGGACACGGCACCAAAATAGGAGACAGACAGAACCAGATAATAATGCAAAACAGTTCGACTGTAGTGCAAATCCGCACACATGACATCAAAGACATGCCGCTATGCTGCCACATGCACACTGTGCTATTTAGAACACAATAGGGAGAAAACGCTGCACATCAGGACGACATTACAGTAATGGCTTAAGTCAGCGACTCTGGGAGGGGAACTGCTGTCCTCCAGCTTCAGATGTTCGAGGCATCTTGGCTGTGATACTGGTGATGTGTGCAGCAGACCACCTACCTGAGGTAGCTCTTTTTGGGGTGGATGAAGCTGATGGTGGGGTTCTTCTGGTAGGTGTAGGAGGTGCTCAGCTCTGCACTTTGACAGGGAAGGTTTTCAAACTCCACACACACTGCCACTGACTCAGTGTGTGCCTGTAAGGCCGGAGGCATGGTGCACTCAATGGTTTCATCTGTTTTGCTAAAAAACAACGAGGTAGACATCATGACCACACATCTTAGGATGTCTACAAGTGCTCAAAACTCCCCAAAATTCCACTTAGGATAAAATATGTATTTAAAGCAGTTATAACAGACTAAGGACTTGACTATAAGCAGAGCCGAAAAATGCAAACTTGACACTTGGACTGCAGTCTAACTTATGTAAAAAGGGTTTTTAATTTGCCCCAACTAAGGAGCGATGTTACGTTTTTAAGACTTTAAATAAAAACACTTTTAAGTCTCAAGTTTCGACCTGGTAATATCCTCAACCGCAATTAGAACAAACTTTCATGCAAGCCTTGCAAAGCCACACAGCACAGAATATGTAATATTAGGTATATGCATGTGCAGCACTTTAAAGCATCATTAAATAACACGTCACTGTTTCATTTAATGTCTCTGACAGACTTGACACTAAAAGAAAAACCACAACAAAATACAACATCATATAATTAGTTCTCACTCTGTGATGGTACACTCCAGTGTGTTGTTGACCTTGACTCTGACCTGAGAGCCAATGTCCAGGTTTTCCCCGCTGATGATGACTATAGTTCCTCCCGCTCGGGAGCCCTTCGTTGGCTCCAAGGACTGCAGTTTTGGGATCTGAATACAGACGAGAGATACACATGTCTAAACAACGAATCAAATGTACCACTAAACATCTGACAGCTTCTGTCACCCGAAAAGACAGGCTTACTGAAACTGTGTTTTGTGCTCGATGATGCTTTTCTTGACACCAAATACAAATATTTTCTCCTCCATTGAGGTTGAAACATCTTTTCTTCGGAGATTGACTGAGACAGCTGCTGACTATAACAGTAAATTAGTGAAGAAAACTGTGAAGACAGCCCACGCTGCAATATGTTAACGTGTTGCTGAAGCCAACAGGCCTGTGGGGTAGAGCTTGCAGGACAGATATACTAAGAGGCAATAATGAACATGCAAAGACATATATACATGCACATACACACACATACACACATGCTCCTGGGGCAAAGATGAATATCTCTGTCCAGCTCTGCAGATACTAGCATCAGCATTCCCGCTCTTTCGGAACTTTTTCTATCCCCGCCATGAACCTCGCCTCCAGGGAAACTTCTTATCATCACTGACAGGATCCACTTCCTTAGTGTGCAAGGATGGAGAAGACCTATTGTATGTTTGTGTGTCAAAGTGGGCGTAAGGAGGCAGATGTTTCCGTCGAAAAGTTTGAGGAAGGAGATTCAGTAGAGGTGCATATCCTGTCTCCAAAACTGTTTTCCCTTTCTCCCACATCTTCCCCTCGACGTGCATCAGTGAAAACCTCTCACACTCATCACGGAGATGGAAAAGGAAACCTGAGAAGAGTTCCCACAACATCACGGAGTCATGTTTGTTGTTCTGGATTTGTTTCATCCTCTTATTATCAAGAGGGGCTTCAAGATCAGGGTTATTTCTCTGTGGGATGACTCACAGGGAGAGCTGCTCTAAGAAGCTGCTGAAATGATAGACCGTTCCAGCACTAAATTATGAAGTGCTTTGTCTACAAACAAAAAGAAACAAGGGGCTTACATGGGTATTTCCAATGACTATATACTCCAAATCCAATGGGAAACTGTGTGGGTCGAGGTCAATTTACACAATGCTGGCAAGCTCGCTTCGACCAGTGATGAATTCAGAGCAAAGGGACATTCCAACAATCGCCATATTTGTTTTTGCTGGCAGCGAGTGCAGAATGACAATGGTGCTAGTTGCAGTTCGGATGAACGTTTGAAGCTTCCCACACACTCGCATTCTTTAGTATCATAAAATGCATCTGTTAACACTCAACTGACACACTTGAGGAGGCTTTCCCAGTGGGGAACAAGAGAGCGTAGAAGAAGAAGAATGTGAAGGTCGAGACGGACAGAACAGAAAGCAGAAATCAGCAGGAGGATATATATCTGGAGAACACTCACTAAGTACGAGAAGCTCTCCTTTGACGGTCCAATCCCACTTTGGTCCACATCCACTTCGACAATATCCGTCCTCTCCTGTGAAGACTGTCCAGTGACACACACCATCCTGAAGAAATTCAAAAAAAAGGGTCATCCTCCTTGTTTAGCCGTCATCATAATGAGAGATCCGTTAATTAAAAAAAAAGTGATGATAATGGATGAGAACACTGACATAAATGAGTTTATAATTGTAATCTAATAAACTAATAAAAAAAAGACAACAATGGAAAGTGAGGAGAACCAATATAAAGATGAAGAGATTTTGATCATGACAGCCATACAAAGACTTGTAATTAATGTCGGAGGACGGTGATTATGAACTAATTCATCAGACCGTATTTACATATGGAATCCAATAAAGCCTCGTTATATCAGATACAGTATTAGGAGATATAAGGTTAAAGCTCCTCACACCAGATGTGTCCAACCACAGAGGAGATTAAGGGGCTGCTGAGGCTTGTTCGCTCGCCTCCTGGCTGTGATTAAGCCGTGTGTCCTCAGTGCACGCTCTACAGGGACGTCTCATATTAATAACGCCGAGGTGAAGCGAGGCACAGGGATCTACTGTTCTGGGGCCTCACTGGAATAAATGTTCTGTGAGGGAAACACAACCTTTATCACCAGCTCCTCCAGCTAGACAACCCGTAGGTTTATTTAGTCAGGTGCCTGGTGCTACAGTGGTTTTAAATCTCAGCGAGTGATTGGATGATTGACAGAGGACTTGTGGGGAATTTACATAAGTGGAGGAGCTGTGTTTTATGTAGGAGGACCTGGCAGGACACACGGTGAGACGAGGCTGGGCCGGACAGATTGGGGCTCGGCTGAGGTCAGGCTGTTGAGTGTGAGACCAGGGCAGGCTCAGAAAGCTACATCTGAGTGTGTTTTAAATGTCAGGCCACCACTGCTGCATTTAATGAGCCCACTTAAATCGTGGCTTTCCTTTATCAGCTTGAATAGATATAAAACATATTCCAAAATGACCTGCAGTACGAGCCATGATAGCAATGTCCACATTTGTGCTCATTAATTACAGCAGCGTCAGGTAAACACTAAACAGTGTCATTACAATCAAATTACTGTACTGTCAGTTACATGCCATGAGGGCAGATGCGCACCTGATTGAATAACATCATTTCACATGCTCTGACTTAGAGAAGAAAGAAAAGACAAATAAAATGAGACATGAGTAGATAAGAGAACTTGAAGTCTGGATTCAGGTTGGTAATAAAACTCCTATCAGACAAAGACATCACATCATATGATATCTGCTATTGAACCATGATGCTCAGGATTATTCTGTTTAAAAAAAAAGACAAATATAACGCCAGTATATCTTGTACAGACAAAGAAAGTCTTGAGTTGGTGTGAGGAATTCAGCCTGTAGCATATTAACAGTACACAGACATGGGAGTGTTACGGCCCGTCCACACTACAGCTTCAAAAAAAGCTTGGAGCTCGACCAACAACCAATCACATGAATCTCCCGCCCCTGACACACAAGCAGCGGTTTGATTGGCTAGAGCTTGTACTGGCATATGATTTGATTGGCTGACGCCTCCACCGAAAGCTTCAGAAGCTTCAAAAGTTGAACATTGCTCAACTTTTGCAGCCTGAAACGCTGCTTGTGTGTCAGGGGCGGGAGATTCATGTGATTGGTTGTTGGTCGAGCTCCAAGCTTTTTTTGAAGCTGTAGTGTGGACGGGCCGACAGCTTCAAAAACGGTTTCCAACGCGTCTGCCCATTCACTTTGAATGAGGTGACGTCACGTTGCTTCGCTTTTCGCCGAACTGAATTGTGGGTAGCATAGCGGTCCTTCTCCGGCATCAGAAGTTGAACAGTAGCCAGCGCCAGCCAATCAAATCCCGTTTCTCAAAATCTGACAGCTCAAGCCGTAGCCAATCACACCGCGTCTAAGCTGGGAGAGATATCCCGCCGTTCATTTCTATATTTCAAAAAAAGATGGAGGAGAAACTAACTATCGCCGTAGCAAATCACCCGGTTTTGTATGACCAGACCCTCTTCACCTACCGGGATACAAACCGGAGGAACCAGGCATGGAGGGAGGTGGCAGAGACAGTGGGGGAAACTGGTAGGTTTTCGCCTGTTTGGGGAGTTTATATATATAAATATTGCTCGCATAAAATCCTCTGGGTTTTTTGCTTTGTATGTCGGGGGCGGGAGATGTATGTGATTGGTTGTTGGTCGCGTTGCTCGAATAAAATCCCCAAGCTTCAGACACGCCCAGCTCCAAGCTTTTTTTGAAGCTGTAGTGTGGACGCTCCGTTAGGGTTTCTTCAAGGTTAAGTTAAACTTATGACTGTTCAAGAAATGTTAATACCATGTGCAATGCAGTTTATTATATACACCCAGTGCGGACGACATGGTCTTAGTATGATTTGTGAATATATCAATTCGTTTTTAGTAGTTCCCTGGAAATAGTGCAGTTATTTTTTATTATCGATTCTCTGGACAATTATTTTCCCTATTCATATTTTGATACATAAAATGTCCAACAGTAGTGAAACATTTCCATCCCATTTTCACCGTCCAAGGTGACTTTCTCAGATGTCATGTTTTGTTCATTAACGATAATGGAAAAAAGAGAAATCCAGAAAATGCTCACATTGGAACCAGCAGATAGTACTGTAGCAATGTTGTTAAAAAAAAGGGTAAATTATTAAGAGAAAGATGCCAATTAACTTAATTGATGATTGTTGCAGATCTACCTGTAGTGTATAATTATGTCTAATGACAGCTTATTGAAATAAACCTGACCTGGAAAAGTGTCTGAAAAATGTAAAATAGATTAATCAACAAATAATGATTAATGAGTTAAAGTTCATTTAAGTTTCTGATAAATCCAAAAATTGGTTTTATGAGACGTCTTCTAAAAATATTCCACTTTTAGTTTATAGGTGTGTGACATCACCCATTCAGATACGAAGACAAACAGAAAAGCCTTGTAAATGAAATATAATACTTTTTATTACCTTGTCGTTTTGTGAGAAAACTGAATTCCATGTTTTTAAGATGTTTGCAGACCTGCAGTCACCCGGTGTGTGTGTGTGTGTGTGTGTGTGTGTGTGTGTGTGTGTGTGTGTGTGTGTGTGTGTGTGTGTGTGTGTGTGTGTGTGTGTGTGTGTGTGTGTGTGTGTGTGTGTGTATGTGTGAGTGTGAGTGTGAGTGTGTGTGTGTGAGTGTGATGTTGATGCAGTGTGATCACAGACAGAGCCAGGCTGACCCCTGCTCCACATTCCAGCAGCGCCCACTGCGACTGTATTATGGGCTCCAGACAGCAATATGTTGTCTAGTTTTAAAGATGTCTCTGATCATTTCCCTGGAGTGAATGATGAGGATCTTCAACAGTCAACTCTGAGAGTGTTTGGCTGTAAGTGTTTCGGCTAAATAGACGGGGCGAAGGCCACTCAAGGCTCATTTGAAAGTGATAAAGAGGGCAGCGTGAAGGACCTCGGTCAAAAACCTAGAGGAGTACTCCAGTAAATGAGGTGTGCCGAGGATGACTGTCATTCATTTAAATGTTGACACCTAGTGAGTGGAGCACGCTCTCTCTAGTGCTGCACATTTTCCTTGTGGCACACAGCTGTGAACTTTCACCTCCCAGCACACGAGCAGACACCTGTCTCAACAGCCCTGCTAAATGAGGTCACATATGCCAGTGTGCGTGTGCAGGCTAATGTGTGTGTGTGGCTTTCTGTAGGGTCTATTTAGAATTTGAGATCTTCTGGGGGAGGACAGTTTTGTGAATAATCTTCAGCAGCCTTTTCATCTTTGGGCATATTTATCGATGTGGTAAGAATAGGTTGGTTTTTTATAAATAAGTTCCCTCAGAGGGAGTTTCCCTCCCACACTCTGAGAGCCTGAGACACCTTGATTGGACTCCTTACTTTGTAATACATAACATAGTAGCACTATGTAATACTCGCACTTTTATTAGCTAGCACTCCAACACATTGTATGTGATAAGCTAAGGGGTGGGACATTAGCAGTTAGCAGTTGACCAATCACAGCAGAGCCGGCCAGCTAACCAATCAGAGCAGACTGGGCTCTGGTTTCAGACAGAGGGTGAAAAGAGGTGCTGCAGGCAGTATGAGTAAAAAAATAGCTTTTCAACATTTAAAAACAAAACAAGTCACAGTAGAGGCACAAAATACAAATATGAACCTGGACATTAGCATCACGTGTCCTCTTTTGACGTTACGGTTGAATGTAAAGGCTATAGGTTGAGGGAATGAGATGGCATCACATCTCATCAAATCAGCAGGAGGCCCCAACAAGGATAGCACATGTAAAGCTGTGCGTGCAAGTCAAATGTGCTGACATTGTCAGATGCACTAACGTGTTATGATTTGTCACAGCCACTGACAGCAAGAATATTCTCTGCTGTCATAACAACCATCCTCAGGATCCAATGAGGAATGAGGACAGGAGATGAGAACACTGTTTTCAACATGTGCAGGTTTTGGGGAATGTATCAGGCTGCTGGAGTGACAGGTGGGCCCCGCAGGTCACCCTCCAACTGGTCTTAATACAATGATCAGCTTCAGTGGAGGAAGACCAGATAAACACTTCCATTCAGGCAACATTACAGATACTGAAAGGAAGTTTGGCTGCAACTGTAGAGTCATCGACTTCCACAGAGCTCGGTGGTGCGGGTGTCAAAGTGGGGTCCTGCTGTCGCCATGGTGACAGTGTGATGGTCCCTGAGCTACGGAAGAATGGCGACGGAGTCGTTTCAAATGAGGAGCGTGCTGCATAATAATATTTGTGAAAATTAGTCTCATGAATACATGTAAACTAAACCATGCAGCGATTGTTGCACTCTAGTTTTGAGACTGGTGGACAAGGTTCATCAAAGATGGGTATTTGCGAGAGGAAGTTTAGTAACTCTCATTTATTTGTTGCACCCTGACCAAAGATAGAAGTTATGCTTTCTTATTGCCTCCATTCCCAAACTGAACACCTTTATCACCCAGAATGCAACTAAAGTCCCGCTAGTATGAGCCAGAGCCTAGTATTGTGTTTAATTTAGTTTGACTTTAAATACATTGTAAAGCTGTTATTATAGGGATGGATTTTGTAGGTCTCGGACTTTTTAATGCATGGTTACCTTTCAGGTTTCCCTGCAGATAGGGCCTTCGAGTGGACCTCGATCCATTAAATGTAATGAGTCGTGTGTCTCTCAGAGTACTGTCTGGTTTCACTCTGTTCAGGACTGAGCTGGACATGCCTGGATTTCTTTGAGGTATATTGACTGTGACAAATCTTTCCATTACTTGATCTGCAAGTCGTGCACCTGACCATTCACCTTCCTGAGAGCATGTCAAGTTACCATGACAACCGGTAATTGTTAGCTGTCAAATAAGCACACTTCATTGCAGCACAGTGACTTGTTTTAGCAGGGTTAAATATATAAATATAAGTTGCTATAATGAATAGGACAATCGGTTGTTTCTTCCATTTTGTCATGCTGACAATGTAGATGATGTAAAACGTAATTAAATAAGCACAAGGGGGAGAAGTGTCTGCACACTGCTTCAGCAAACACTTCAGTTGACACAAGCCTAAACATGCACATTTGTGAATCATTATTGAAGCCATATGTAGGAATACTTACTCCACAGAGACGGTGTAGAGCTCAGGCAGGAGAATACACGGCACATCGCCAATAGAGACCTTTACTGCTGCCGCCCTCCGGCCCAGGTTCCTGCCCTGTACTGTCAGCAGGGTGCCTCCCTCCACTGGACCCCTCAGCGGGGAGATCTGACAAAGACAAAGTGAGGCCATGAACAAGGGGAAGGAAAACCCTGTGAAAACCCTGTACTATGCACGATAAATGATAGCTCATAAGTAGATCACATCCCTTAAAGATGTTCCACTGATGACGGTTGATAATGATCACGACAGAGAATTAAGAGAATAGAAATGCTGTCATTGATGCTGACATGGAGGGTGGCACACAGAGAGATAAGGTAAGTGGCTTGTTTAAGTGTTCTTCAGCTGAAGACTGAGATCTAAAAGAATAGACACGTGATTTAGGCACACACACACACACACACACACACACACACACACACACACACACACACACACACACACACACACACACACACACACACACACACACACACACACACACACACACACACACACACACACACACACACACACACACACACACACACACACACACACACACACACACACACACACACACACACACACACACACACACACACACACACACACACACACACACACACACACACACACACACACACACACACACACAGCAGGCTCTTAACTGTGCCTGTCTGAGACTCTTCAGCCTCTAATCCTCTACAGCACATGCAAATAAAGAGCAGCCTAAGAGCCCCCTTCACATCCCACAAGAGACAGACCGAGTGAGAGAGAAAGGGCTGTAGAGGCGAGGTGGAGAGCACGGCAGAAAGGTGGATGAGTGAGAAGAGGAGAGTGAATGCTGATGGTGAGAGAGCAAAGCCTTAACAGGGGAATTAATGCACACTGCTTTTCCCTTTCATCTGTTGTTTTACTCCGTGTCTGTTCTGTCAAATTCCTTAGTCCCATTTCTGCTGTTGTTCAGAGGCATGTTCTCATGCATCATTTCAGCCCTTGCCTTTGGTCTCTTCACTTTCCATGCAATAGCCGTGGAGAGAAGAAAAGAGGACAGTCACCTCTCCAATTACCACAGAAACGCAGCTTCAGAGATAGCATCGCCAACGCCCAGACAGAAGCAATCAACTCTCATGTTGTCACTGTAGCACAGCAACCCAGCTGCGTGCATGCTTCTCTGAATGACCCCCTGGCTCAGCAGAGGTTGGTGTGACCCCCCCGCTGTGTTATTGGCCTGGCTCCAGCTTTATCAAGAGCTAAACCTAGGAATGAAAACAGCACTTCTGTTTGGACTAAGTCAAGGGATAAGGTTTGGTTCTGCATGGAGATAATATAAAAACCACAAGAGTGACAGCACGGCTAAATAAACTATATTTTCCAAACTATAACATTGAGGTGGTTAAGAAAATAAAAGTGTATTACCTTTAATAAAGTGTGAAAACAAACCGATCCATTCGTTGCAGTATTTTTGTGCTACTCAACAGGAAATGATGCAAATGTTTTTGGGGTTGTATTACGTTTCTGCCTAGCAAGGGTTACGCCATGCCTACATTATATACCACTATATACCTCACTTGATAAAAACACATACCCACATTCCTTTGTACACATGTAATGCACACAAACTGTTGTCTGCCAGACAAATGAAAGCACCCAACCTCTCGATGGAGCTCCACAGTTGGCAGAGTTATTTATCATCACTCTGCGTTTTATAGCACCTATTGTGTCTCTGGTGTGCCATTGAGCATTGACATCAACATCAGCTGGCATGCTGTTCATTTACACCTCTTACAAGTCTGCAAGTCTTGATTTACTCTGCCAGGCCTCCAGGGAGATCACAGGGTGTGAATGTGAAGAAAAAAAAATCCACAAGGAATGCTGGAGCTGTGAAACGCATTTGAGGACTAAATTATTCGAAGTATAACATTCAGAGGAAAATATATTCTAAATGCAGATATGCAACCTGAATCCATAGATCTCCTTTATGTTGTTTTTTGTTTTGTAGAGACCGCAGTGAGGCCAGAGCTTTCATCTTCCTCTCCTCGCCCGAGCTTCTCTGCCTCACATAATCAAGGAGGACGTGAGGACAAAAACAGGAAAAGGCTCCTGACCGTACTGCTCCCTTCTCCATCCTCTCTCCCAAACCATTAATGTCACACCCAGATCCCCCTGGTCTCTAGTTCTTTCATGTAGCGAATAAACTATGTTTAGCAGTTCCTGTTTTGGACGGCGCAGTACCGCTAATCAATGTTTCTTTAAACAGCAAACTAGCCCACACATAACATGAGAATAAAGGGCCTGCAGAGATGATAAATGTGTCCATTGTCTTACGTCACAGCGTTGAATAGAAGGCCTTTTTCACAATTAGGTGGTACGTGGCAAGGTTTAAGCAATAATTAAATCTTCCTCCGTATTATTGATATGTTGGTGCTTGTGACAAAGATTGTATGTGACACTGTGGGTGACGAAAAGCACATTTCATTAACTTAGCTGTACACAATCACTATGTCTATATAACAAAGAGCTGCTGCCGTGGTGTGTGTACGTGCGTGCGTGTGCGCGTGTGCGTGTGTGTGTGTGTGTGTGTGTGTGTGTGTGTGTGTGTGTGTGTGTGTGTGTGTGTGTGTGTGTGTGTGTGTGTGAAATGTTTGGGGAGAGCAGATTTGTAGCTCCATAAGCTGGAGTACTCAGGCTCAAACCCCTGTGGATTGTAGGGAAAACATGGCTGCCAAAGCATTGCATCACACACCCCACAGAGCCGCAGCCCCCACTACCCTCTCTCCAGCCCGCTCGAGAGAAAGAGAGAGAGAGGAATAGCGAGAGAGAGGAATGCTACAATAGTCTACCCACGCATACGGCTAACTTCAGTCACGTATACAAGTCTCATAAGTTAGCATCCTGTTAGTCACAGTGTGCTGACAGCTACAAAGAATGAGGGAAGCATGAATGCTTCAATATGGCCTATTTGGGTGAAATATGTTGTGTGTCTCCGTCTGCTTTGTTTTGCCTGATTGTACTCCTCTGGGCCGCCAGGTTTTATCTGCAGGAAGTTCAGGCCAGCTGGGTATCATGTGAGCCGTACTTCCCATGACCGCCTAGGGTTGCTATGCTGATATGATTCAGTAGCGGCAGAAAAGGCTCGGAGGACGGCTCCAAACACCATCCAATTACAGCTGGACAAACAAATGAATACGATCATGCAAATGAGCTCTAGAAACAGTTTAAAGAAAGGTTGTGCCGGTAGTCGTGATGACCGTTAGGACGTGACCGCAGTGAGATCCTGTGTCGGATAAACACTCCTCGTGGTCATTGCGGTTGCTCTTTTTGTGGTCATGAATCCAAAACCATTTCTGGTTACTATTTGTTTTCTTTTAGTTTCTGGGGTTACTTACACAAACAGCTCTACATATAACTCCCATAACCAGTCCGCACGGTTTACACTCACACTGTAGTTACACATGGCAGCAAAGGTGTTCCCATGCCCTTCTGAGTGAGTGCAGCTTGACTCCCTGTGTCCCCCGAGGGCCGTGGCTAAGTGAGTGTTACCGTTATTACTCAGTGAACTGCTTTAATGAGACTCTGTTCAAACAGGCGGCTCATACTGGACAGCCAGGGCAGGGGGCACTGCACCATGCGCGGGACCCCATGATTCACCATGTTATGGTTAGAAGATAGTCGACAGAAAGGAGTTGGGAGGAGCAGCAGGATGAATGCGATCATGTGTAACCTGTGATCTTACCTTGTGGATCTCAGGAGCCGGACATTGATCTCTGATTGGCTGGCAGTCATCCCTCGGCCTGCAGCTGTTTGTACACCAGCCGCAGAGGTGGCCCTGGTCCTCCCGGCCCCAGCACTGGGAGCAGTCGGAGCTCCCTACTCCACAGTTGTACACTTCCACTAGGGGGAGAGACAGAGAGGCAACTATTATTGTAATACAGCATTACTGAACTGTGTTTGCCTTGTGTGGCAACTTAAGCTACTTAGACTTCTACAATTATTTTCTAGCTTATATAAACCATATGGGCTGCATGTTCGGAATAAACAGCATTTGCAGGATGATATATTCATGTCTATAAAAATAAACCAGGAAAAAAACGAGCGCTAGAGGAGTGGAGGAGAACAAAGCCAGCGAGAAACAGATTGTTCATGTTCCAATGTGCCTCCCTGGGAGAAATCCCATTTGTACCACCGCATGTGCATCTGTGCATGTGTGTGTGTGCCTGCATGTGTGTGATAAAGTGTGTATGTGTGTCTGTTTAAAAATGTGATGAGTCTGCATGTTATGAACCACCGTCACATCCTGAACAGTGCAGCATGTCTGGCCGCAGCCCAGGGCTGTTGTTCACATGACCGACACATGGACAGCGATCAGCACATCTGGGACTGGGAAAGGCGAGGATTGGCTTAGCTGCGCTTTAGAAAACATGCCAAGTTCAACATGCGGACCGCTTTCATCATCTCACTGTTGTCATGGAGCTTACATTGTATTATCAATAATAGTTCAGACATGGCTAGTAAGAGGTATTGATCGCACCTCAAATCGCAGCTCCATGTTCTATCAAGAGTATGTGTAATTAGAGGGTGGCCAAATATGATAGCATGGTAAATTACTAGTTGGCAAATTATGTGTTGTAAAACACAAAGTACTATTATTGCAAGTGAGAGGCAGTCAAACACCGTTTCGTTCCCGTAAGCAATTTTTCATTTTCCTACAGGTTTTAATCAAATCCGCCAATCTCATCAGAAAAAACATTTGTGTACAGGTGAAATGCATTCTGGGAGCAACAGTGACAGCGATGTCAGATTCGTTGTTTTTGTGGGTTTCTAATTACGCTGCAAATACAGGAGAGCTGGGAACTGTATTTTTCATCAGCTTGTTCATGTCAACATAACAAAGTCTTACCTCTCATGGGCTGAGGGCTGTCGACAAAGACATCGTCCCCATTTCCACTGAAGTATCCTTTCCTCCTCAGGTTGAGGTGGTAAACCTGGCTCCGGTGAGTAGTGGACAGCTACATGGACAGAGAAGAAGGAGACACAATAAAGCTGATTGTGCTGACATGTCCTCAGTGTGAACGCGAGTCATGTTGCATGTATTCCCTCTTACTGTTGCTTCAGATAATAATGGGTTCTTAGTCCACTTATAAACAAGGGTTTAAAATAATTGCGATACAAGTTACAATCAATGATTACATCTAATCTCATCTTAAATTATCTTTATGCAGACATGGAAAATAAATAGTTATTTCTGGTGCTTCATTGTCTGTACTTACTGCTACTCCACTGCACTTCACCGTGGAGCTGTTCAGCCAGGTGGCCTCGTACCGCTGCTCTGTCCCAAAGTCGCACTCCAGCTCTTCATTCTGTTAAATAATGCACATACTTTAAACAATATACAGTATTTTAACAATAACTAGCAGGCAAACTGTGATGTCGTACTCTTTTAAGAATGAGATAAACATGTCTGGTAACAATTGACAACTCAGAAAGAGAACCAGGAAACTCAAATAACCCACAATAATTGTGCCTGCCAGGAAAAGATGCAATTCATTCAATATTCATAAACATCTGGACTCCCACACCTCCGCCAGTCATCTGGGAGCCAGAGTAATGAATATGAATTCATTCTTCATAGAATCTGAGCCCCGAGTTTAACTCAGCCAAGATATGTGAAGGTAAGACCACAAAGAAGCTTAGAAGATAGGTAAGAGCAGCAAAAGGCAATCACTTAAAGTGGAAGAAAAACCTTAGTCTCTGAATCCAGCCAGCTTAAATTGGTCTATTTTTATCAACCTCTCCAGGACTTTGCCTTTTCTCTCTTCCGTTTGACACACGAGAGAAGCTTGATTTCTTTGGCTCTTGCAAGGTTATTTTATCCCCGGAAAAACTCCAGCATACCACACATTAAATGTTCCCTGGACTTATGTTCAGTGTGAGAACTAATAGATACTGGAGGACAAACTTCTAAGCACTTTGCTATCATGTTTTGGTATGAATGTTTATCACAGTTAAGTATACATCGTTTTTTTTTGGTTTATCCAAAGAAAAGTGTGGGAACCAAACCAATATTCATCACAAATTCCTCAAGTGACTGGAGATGCTTTTTGGGGAATGACTGCACATTCCCTGCTGTGTTGACTCGCCGGCAAGATGAACCCATTATTCAAACAATTTGTATAAACTATCATAATAAAGAGTGGTAGGAATAGCCAGTCACATCCAGGCTGCCCTGAGGAAGTATGTGTATGCATGAGCATGTGTGTGTCCATTTGTATGTGACTCAATGTCTGTCACCATAGCAACACACTAGAAGAAGGCTCTAAAGGCCACAGGGTTATAGCGTGTGACTGACCACGCCTGGCAACTAGTCAGCTCTGGAATTTCCCTTATCAGTGAAGCAGGATCAGCGTCTGACTCGCTCAGCGTGGATTAAGAATGAGAATAGATATTTTAAGAAACGGATCTGGAAGGACTTGCCGAATTTAAAATGAACACAAATGAAATAAAGCTCCTGCCACGTGTGCTGCCTCGGACTGACTGCTTATTGTACGCTGTGCTGACGAAGACACAACTCAGCGAGTCACAGTTAGATACCGGAGACATGGTGGACCCACACAGCTGAGCCGTGAGCAACGTAAGCATAAAAGATACTCGCTCATTCTTCATGTTCATCTCTGTCTCACAACCACCCAAACTCAGGTTTCGCTCATTCATTGACCCAAATCGCAGCACAAAAATATCCATCTGTTTAACTCGACTTGAAGCAAAAAGCACCATATGCTTCTGTTTTATTCCATCATTTTCACAACATGCATATTGGACATGATCCAAGTCTAGCTCCATAGTGGGCGGTTGTCTGGCGTACCTCCTGAATGTTGCTGAGGGATAAGGTGAAGTCCTGGGCCATTTCTGAAGGTGATGGAGGAACCTCTGAGGCCACCAGGCTTGGACAGGAAGCCGCATTCTGTCGAGAGGTGGGGTGTGGGAGCAGGACATGTAGGAGTTAAAAAAAACAATGCACACATCCGCAACCCAAAATACCTGTCCTGTTTATCTGGAGGAGGAGGAAATGAGAGGGTAAAGTCTCGCTCTGAGGGAAACAACAATAGCTTCAAATAGAGAGACGATGAGGGATTAGAAAAACAGACCCACCGGACACTGTGATGGGCCCACCCCCTCATCTCCTTTAGCCTTCATTAAAAATGTAATGTTTCAAAAGAACCTAACATTTAAATAACTGAAAGTGACTTAAAGTAGAAGCCTCTTGTGGTTTCATATGTTTGTTTTTGTGTATTTCTGGATCTGAAGTCTGGCTAGGATTTATTGCGTTTGCTTAGAAGAATGTCTTTATTGCCTGAATTGTTTAACAGAAGAATCTCATACTCTTTTCTTAGGGTGTCTTGTGATATAAAAGAGTGGTCACAGCAATAAAACGCTAGAACAAGACCACTTTACCAGCAGCTGACCACAGGACTGAGTCACATCCTCTCCGCTCTAACTGGGACCAGTACTGTTGTGGACAGTCAGACGCTGCCTGTCCCCTCAGAGCCATAGTCTGCTGGGAGGACGCCTCGTCACACGGGCCATGGGATCTGGCCGGGCAATAAAACGAGGGGACAGGAATCATATGACGTCTGACTTCATTCTTGTGAAGGGCCCATTGAAGTGTAGAATATGGTCTCAGGAAATGAAGAAAGCAAGTCCCCTTCAAGTATAATCCATGTAACCGTTATTTCACGTGGCAGTGTGACTTGAACATTGATAATCTGGATGTTGTCAGCAACATGCACTAAGGGCAGGGGTATCTTGGGACCTGTAATTGGTTCCAATGAGGCTACTGCAGTTTGGGATCATTTCCCCAGTTTCCCAGCCTGGTCTTGTACCCATGCCAAACCTTTTAAACCATGTGATCTGTTTGCATTTCAGAGTAGTTTACAACCGCATGAGGCTTTCCACTGCCAAACACGCATCTACATAATGCATGTGTACAGTCACCTAGATGTATGTCTTTGCTGGCAACACACAGTTTTGACATTTAGCATATATAATTCCGTTTAAAAATAGGGACAAAGAGAAGCTACTCTTCCACATGCTGGAATATCACACTTAACTGCCAAAAATGGAAACGTTAGAGGTGTTTTAAAGTGATATATTATACTTTAAGGCAGGGGTGTCAAACTACATTTCATCGCGGGCCACATCAGCATTATGGTTGCACTCAAAGGGCCGGTTGTAACTTTAAGACTATATAAAAAAAAGACATATATAATTGAATATATATATATATATTACATTATTGCCTCTGCATTGGATTATTATCGGATAGGGTAATAACTTCATAATTAACTACGTCTGAAAGCAGAAGTCTAGGGCAAATAATTGCACGTCTCTTCAGTGAGAATGTCACAATATGATTTAAAAAAAAAAGCCACATTCTGGAAAAACAAAACAAAAAAGTAACATTTTGAAAACAAAATCTATTTATGAGAAAAAAAGGCATATTTTGACAAAAAAAGTCAAATTTGAGATGCATTGTGGGACATGTAGTTTATGGGCAACATGCTTCTGTAAAGTAGCATGTAAACATATTATATTCTTTGCAAGCTCTTGTGGGGCCACAGAAAATGAAGTCGTGGGCCGGATTTGGCCCCCGGGCCTTGAGTTTGACACCCCTGCTTTAAGGAGTCTGTTAAACCAGAACGTCCTGAGAGTTTATTGTATTTCTACAAACTGTGTTTGAGACTTGTAACTACCTAATTACCACATGATTGCTCTTGCCTAACTCGTCTGGACTCAAATCATTACAGCACACTTGGACTTGTTGGACAGAGAGTCTGGATTATGTGTGTGGCTCTGACTAGTGGGATCTTAATATTAAGAGATCCTCCAGGCGTCTGTTTGGTTGATGGATTAAAGAAAAAGGGAATTACTCACCTCCAGCAGGCTGTGCTTTAACTCGTCTTTATTGGAGACGCATAGGTGGTTCTCGGGGTCCCAATAGCACTTCCACCTGGTGCTCAGGCAGCTCAAACACCTGAAGAAAGATGGACACACACACATGGAAAGAGTTGAGAAACAAGGATGACATTGAGCCAAACAGGGCGTGTTTTCTCCCTCTTGATATGTTCCCATGCAGCCTTTTCCAAAGTTGGATATGTGGCCTATTTTTAGTAGAAAATAATCTGCTATGCCGAACTGATTGGGCATCAAAGTTTAGCTTTAATAAAAGGAAGAGATGATTAGTCACAGAAGCAGACATTCATTGCACATTTACAACACAGCCAGCCAGCAGGTCAAACTGGGCCAAATCTGCTGAGATGACAACGCACATCTCTATAAACACACGGTAACACACCCTTGCTCAATTAAAAAAACATAGGAATGTTTTGATGAAACAGTCTGGTGTTTCCTCATCTGATGAGATATTCATCTCTAACATTTCACCTACATATTAAGTGTATTATCTTTGGTGTGGTTTGGGTGATCTACCTTGTAAGATATGCTATGAGTTGCATGGACAGTTCACCACAAAATATAAATGATTCCCGTTACCTGTAGTGCTTTGTATCTAAATTGTTTTAGTGTGAAGTGTTGAGTGGTGGAGATATCAGCTGTAGGATATGTGTGAGTGTCTTCCAGACAAACTACCTTAACTCCTCCACATACCTCCACTGTACTATATGCATGTGTTTTTCAAGTGTGTGTGTCTGCATAGCCTCCGGGAGCAGACAGATGTCCCACACTAAGTATGATATCGCCTCCAGTGATAGCAGCACTCTGGGGGGGTCTGTGGACTGGGGGGAGTGGAGTGGAATGGGTGTAAGGGGATGGAGAAACGTGTGTGTGTGTGTGTGTGTGTGTTTGTGTGTGTGTGTGTGTGCACATGCGTAGTTCTGATTAGAAGCAGAAGGTCCCCTCAAGGCCCTTATCAGCTGAAGCTTTTCTGTTTTCCCTAACTCCCCTTCTGTCCTACTAAAACACCTATACCCAGCTGCACACACACACCCTAACATAGCACACACACACACACACACACACACACACACACACACACACACACACACACACACACACACACACACACACACACACACACACACACACACACACACACACACACACACACACACACACACACACACACACACACACACACACACACACACACACACACACACACACACACACACAAACTCTCTCTGCTTGACCTAACACTGACAGTAAATACCTTGTGACACTGCCCACCCCAAGTCATAATGACCACACACACACGCACACACACACACACTAAATACACAGTCAGGCCCGCACTCTCAGGGCCTCTCAGTGGACACAGCGGTTAAACACACATCCTCAATCACGTCTCTGTCAGAGAGAAATACGTCCAGAAGAAAATACTCGTTTTCAGGGAGAGGCGGAGACAGCTGAGGGGAGGGAGGGAAGAAAGAAAGGAGAAGTGCCAGAACTTGAGACATAGAAAGCAAATAAAATGGAGAAAGAGTGTGTGTGTGTGTGTGTGTGTGTGTGTGTGTGTGTGTGTGTGTGTGTGTGTGTGTGTGTGTGTGTGTGTGTGTGTGTGTGTGTGTGTGTGTGTGTGTGTGTGTGTGTGTGTGTGTGTGTGTGTGTGTGTGTGTGTGTGTGTGTGTGTGTGTGTGTGTGTGTGTGTGTGTGTGTGTGTGTGTGTGTGTGTGTGTGTGTGTGTGTGTGAGAGGGCAGGTTATGTGGTTGTCCTACAGCGCTGTTTGGTGAGGCTGGAATGCTATCATCTGGTTGTCATTAAAACTCAGCCTAGTGACCACTTCGACTGGGTCATGGGAGAACTGTCCAAACACTATCTCTCACACACACACACACCAAATCAAAGTCACACAGAAACACAAGAAAAGTGATTCAATGCAACATTGTTGTATCATAAATAAAGACATCTCAAACCTCCACCAATGGTAATATTGTGCATAGTGTATCTTAAGAGGGATAATTGTAGACTCTGCAGTGAATGGCATTTCCTAGAAATGCTTGAAACTCACTAATAGGAGGCCAACATATTCAGAATTTGAGTCCAGGCTTTTGGCCAAGCTCCAAAAGGCTGGATCCTACATTTCCTTACATGATGAAACTTAATCTTTAGATATACTGACATGGAGAGTCTCATATATTTCAACACAGAAAGTGTTAACACTGGTAGTTTCCAAGCTGTATTTGAAATTACCCTGACAACGGCACTTTAAAAGATCAGAGCTAGAGGAGAAATGTTTCCTGAGCCTGAGAATGATTATTTGTGACAACAAAACTGATGGGGCCCTTCAAAAGTTGTGTAGCCATTCTCCATTTAATTAGATGGGCCTCGGGCGTAAATATAGCTTGGAAAATAAATGGACTTATTAAACTCTGTAGACCTGTAGTTTGCAGTAACTTTGTTTTTTAATAGTCTTTCCTATGAGATATTGATGTCAGGATGCTCACCCATGCATAACATCTTGAGACCAAAAACTTTAAGAAGTCAGCTTTAACATATAAAGAAAAAAGTGATGGCCCAAACAAAGAGACCCTCCTATCTAGTTTCCTTGCGGATAAATGGCTCATAAGACTCTCTTTAGGGATTATTAAAAAAAACAGCTTGAAGTGATTAAAATCAGACAGAGTATTGCAGCTCCGCAGTTTGCAGCTCAATGCTCATCCTGTGAGAATGGCACTTTGCTCATTATCACCTTCAATAAACCACCGTCTAATTTCACACTCCTGATCCTCGCCGCGCACCGAGGCCATGTGCACATATTGGGTTCAGTCTTGCACACATGTACCTGCAACTGCTGTGTTCACACCTCCAGACTGTTTTCAAAAAGTGAACAAAAGGGACACACCCAAACGATTTCAATCTCAGGGAATCAGTCACAGTCAAACACACACACACACACACACACACACACACACACACACACACACACACACACACACACACACACACACACACACACACACACACACACACACACACACACACACAACACACACACACACACACACACACACACACACACACACACACACACACACACACACACACACACACACACACACACACACACACACACACACACACACACACACACACACACACACACACACACACACACACACACACACACACACACACACACACACACACACACACACACACACACACACACACACACACACACACACACACACACACACACACACACACACACACACACACACACACACACACCCCTCTAAGCCTAAAATCTGCCCATCAGATAAAGTGGATCCTCTGACATGGTCCAACATGCAAGAGGAAGCCAGCTGGATAGCCTGAAGATATGAGAATACCCTCTTTGTGACCAGGCCATACGAGTCGCAGTCCTTCACAAAAACAAACATCAGTATGGCCAGCCAGACATACATATCCAATTTCCTTTGGCTTAACGTTTACAGCATATTAATCCCCCATTTGATCCTGCACTGAAAAACCTTGAGTAAGCCAAATACGCAATAAGCCCTCCAAGAGGACGTGTTGGCAATATTTACCCACTGAGGCCTAAATAGAAAGCAGAGGAATAAAGGATAGGAGGTTAGGGACGAGCCTCCCTGTTGGTGTGCACTTTTACAACGCTGTAGAGACATCTGACTGGTGCTGTATATTGGCTATTATCGCAGTTATTTCGATTGAATTTAGGAAGGTTTGTTTTGAGGGATAGCTTGTAAATCAAATAGCCAATGATCAAAGCAGAGGAGGAAATAGTACTAACATCCTGTACATAATAGTAGCAATAAAACAATGTAATAATACTTCCTCATAAATACAAGCCCACATTCAAAATACTGCTCTAATAAATGGATATAAAACATCAACAGTAAATTCTGCAATGCACATTTGTTTGGATTTTTTTTTAAATGTTCGACTTTTTGTGATATATTAGCCAATGTATTGCTTTATCTTAAACTGTTATGTAAATTAAACCATCTGACAGGTTAGGTTGTGAAATAACTCTTTGGAATTGCTTAAAGCTTATTAACATCTGGAACATGACAATGTACTTTTGATATGTTTTATATGAAATTGTAATCATAATAAGTAAGTAAGATTACAAAAGTGGTGAAAAAGTAGCAAAAGTTATTGGAAAATAAATGTGGGGTACGATAAAGGAAAATTGTAGCACTTGAGTAAATGAACTTAGTTATTTGCCATCACTGTGTCTAAGTGAAAACATTTGTGTGCACGGCATCAGAATGATGCTGTAAGTTTGCCAAGCATCACCAACCCCGAATAAATCCAACATTTGAGATAAACAATGGTGACAATGAATTTGCGACTCACGATGTCTTGGGGTGTATGGCTCCGGTCCTCTTGCAGTCGTAGATGATGAAGCTCCCAGATACCACAGATGTGCCATTCACTTTTATCGCCACAGAAACAGTCAGATGATCTGCAGAAACAAAGGCATGTAAACAATGCAGCATGTGTCGAGCATTGGAGATGGTATCACTGTCACAATACAAACAAGACGGCGAGGCATATTCGCGCTACACTGACTTTGCTGCATTTTGATAGACGAAAGGGGAAATTACATTTGTTCTAGTACGGCTCAACATAAATAAAATGATATCACATACAGTGACTGCTATGGAGATAAAGCGATAGCAGCCTTGGCACACAGCCAAAAGGATGTTCTCAGTCTCACCTGTGCCGGGGCGGATTGGTTGGTAGTTTTCTCGAGGCAGCAGGGGGCAGGTCTGGATCTGAGCGGGACCGTAATCCAGGTGCACCGTGGCAGCTGTAGAAACACCCGGCCCATATTCACACTCCACCCGGGAGTTCACCAGATCAGGAACACTGCCATTTATCAGAATGCCGACATCCTAAGAAAGAAACAGATAAAGCAACATAGATATCAATAACCACTAATCTAAAGATCATTGAATTACTAATTAAGTCCTATATCCCCACGCACATGTATTCAAATCCAGTGTATTAGTGTATGGTAGAGGGCAAATGGCTTTGGCATTACTTCAAGTTTCTCCAGGATTCAGGCAGAGAGATGAAGAAACTCATGTGCGATGAAGAAACAGATGGTACAGTGTGACATTCCAAACTAAATGTAGCCATGACAGACGTATAATGAGAAACATAACACCTCACTGGTATGATTGAATTCCAGCTAAATAATTTCAATGTGAGACAAAAAAGGGGAAGAAGCAGGGTGCTGATGAAGATTGTTAAGAAGAGAGGAAACGAAAGATGACATATTCAGTAGCTCAGCAGATATGAGCCGAAGTTGCCGGGCAACATGTGCTAACATGTCTTAAAAATCCCTTCTATTGTTCGGTGGAAGTGATCATTTCCTGCCTATAGCCCTGACTTCCTGCCTGCTGCTTCCTGTTTGGGAGACAACCTTGAGCCGAGCTTCCTGCGGCTGTGAAGGATGCCTGTGGATCGGGCAGCTGGAAGATCTATTACAGCCCACAGCCAAACTGACCTACATAACAGGCACATATCCACAATTAATGAACCAATTAATGACCCGTTGCGTCTAATTATGAGCTGTAATTAAAGGTCAAATACATTCCGAGTGTCAAAATTCAGTGAGCTAATTATTATATTGTTATTTGGCTTCTGCTGCGTGATGTACTGACTGGAAGAAACCGCTGAAAACAACAGCTCACATGTCAGGAAGGTATGAAGCAGCAACTCTTATTGCCAGAATATATTATCCAACCAGGTCTGATTAAAATCTGACTGGTGGAGTTTCTCTGCGTACCAAAACCATTTAATACATGATATATGTGAAGAGTTTAAGGCGACCGATATTGTGGAGGTTCATTACTGAAGTCAGGAAGCACTGAAGAAACTCACCCTAGGGTTAGTTTTAAGTGCTTTTGTATTTATCCGAAAGATTACATGCATTTCTTCATTTGTACAATATAAACATATGTCAAAGAAGGTGGATTCGTGTAGTTTAAGTTCTTAATAATATTCCTTGTTTTGTTCCACAGTAATTTTAGAGGTTAAGGAGAAATCGCATTGGTTTGCCCATGGCAACAACACTCTTTTTACTGTTGGTATATAATGATCTTTACAGTACTATTTTTGCAGTTTAAAAAAATACATATATAGAGTTACTTTCAAACAGGAATTAACACCAACTTTTTTGAAAGCTGCTTCAAATGAAATCTGTTAAAAAATATATATATTTATTTCACAGACACTCTTGGAGCTGTCTTGCCACTGTCAACACATGCTCTGAATATTTTCCAGGTGTGACTAGCTCCATCAACATCACCCTCAAACATCAAGCCAATTTAGTATGCATAGTGATATGTGGCACCTACTTTTGTCACTTACTCAGACATATTCAAAAGCCCATTTAGAATGAATGTGTAGAATTGATTTGAGATACAGCTGCGATTGTCAATACTCCGCCCATTTGGGCAATTAATGTATCTAGGTCAGAGACAGAACTGTACATCAATGGTTGCTTAAACCGTTAAAAGTCCATTTTAAAATAAATGGTTACACATTTGGATGTGGCTAAAAATCTTAGTAAACACACAAACTAGTGCGCATGTGTATGCTAACACACTGTTTGTGTTCAAACTAACACCCTTATCTGGCATGCTTATGCTAAACTCAGGGAAGGTGACAGTTTATCAAGTGATTTATGTTTGTTTTGATATTGATTTAGGCACAAAACTAAATTGGTGGGGAGGAGGACTTAATCCTATATTTATATTTATGAAAAAGTGATGCCCCACCTCTCCCCGGCTTATTTTTATGTATCCATTTGACATTGAACAAAATATCCTGCCCCCAAGACCTCACAACAAACACACATTTAACGTTTCAAAAATATAGTCACTCTCTCAATTTGTAAAAAGAGTTGTTGATAAACTTTGGCTGCTAAAATCTACATTTTAACCCTCCCTATATTGTAACATATCAAATACATGTGAATTAGATCAGATGAGGTTGTACCTTGGTATGTTTGAGATCAGATGTCTGATGTCTTTGAGTCCTAATACAATAACACCATGATGCCTCCTACATACAGCAGTTGTTATACAGGCACTGTGGCCTAATGAGAGAAATACAGGAACCTCTCAATTTTGGTTTCCCCACTCCAGATTTAAAATAAAGAAAATAATTACATCAGGTTATATTGTTGCCTATATGAGATCAGATTTCTAAATGTCATAAACCAATTACATGAAGGCTGAATTGCTTAACCAGCGGGGCTGGACACAATTAAATAGGCTGCAGTTATCTCATGAGGCAAAAATTATGGGCAATACAATTCAGCAAGAGTTTCTAAATCTGTTGGATTTTATTGTGCGCTAAAAAGTTGGAATGGTTTTTATCTTGATTTCTTGCAAACTGGTAGTGTAATCTGCTCCCTGTGTTTGATGTAGCAGCACAAAGCCTCACAAATTCAGCAATTTTTTTGAATTGTATTGTGTGACAGTCCTGGCAACAGTTCAGCTATTTTGATCATTGATTTATTTCATTTTCATGCAAAAATGGCATCAAAATGGTAGTTTTGAGCCTTTCAAACTTTGAGAATTCTTGCTTTTTTTTCTGTTTCATATAATGTTATCCAATATCTTTGTGTTTTGGACTGACCAAACAAGACATTTAACCTCCACTTTGAGAAACTGTTAATGGGCGTTTTAAAATATATATATATTTTCTGACATTATGTAGACGAAACAATTCAGCAAAAATGTAATAATAATTCAACCTCACCTCAGGTTCTCCTGTGTCAGTTTGCACACTGATTGTTACAGACTTTAATGTTACAATTCAAGATATTTAAACTTGACTTGAATGTTTAAAGGTTTATAAGTAAGGTATCTGGATGCCATTTTTAACAAACCAATTTGGATATTGAATCTGGAAAATAAGTGTAGCTTTTACAGACCTGGAGGTAACTTTCCTGCTGAGCCCATCGGCAGATATCAAAACAAAAGTGAATCACTGTAAGTAAACGGTTAAAGTCATTGCTCACACACGCAGGAGAGAGGGAAACAGCTGTGTATGGCATGCTGTCTCGTGCTGTGCCACCAGTCAGTTCTGGTTTTACACACACACCTGGTTTGCTGTTTTAAGACCTACATGATACATATAAATAAGTTATTGGTGTCTTGGTTAAAGTGCAACCTACTGTGAAAGAACAAATGATAAAGTGTGTGTTCTGATCATATTACTGAAGCTGCAAAATGTAAACGGCCACAGTCACACGTTTCATTTGGCGGAGTGCGATGTTAACTTGCATCGCAATATGTTGTAACTCTGTACGCCACATTTAACTTTACCACAAATAAAGCAAGCAGAGTTCGAGTGAAGCAGTAAACATTGAAAACAAAACAAAAATGATTATAGCCGCTTCAATATTCATAGTAAAGTCAACCTTAATGTGACTTTATGAGAGGTCGGTGAGTTGGAGTGAATTGCTGCAGCGCAAAGTGTTGGAATGACTTTATGAGCTGAGTCATAATAATAGTGTGCACAATAATAGTGAGAGGTGTCAGGTTATAAAGGCCGGTTGTGAGCCTTATATACACTGTCCCCGTTACAAACATGACTTTTACAAGAGTACATTCTATGTGACTTATAAAATGGGTGTGATGGACCAGAATAATATTGAGGGAGTTTTACCTTGATGTCTGCAGCGATGCTGATCTCCGGGGGTGTCAGGGTCATGGACGGACACTGCTGCGGGCCTTCACCCATGCTGATCCAGGAGCGGGCCAACAGCCCCTGAGCGCACTCCTTCTGGATGGTACATCTGGACAAAGTGACAAATAGAAATGTTGGCACGGTAGTCATTTATATATATCCAGCATATTAAGGTAAAGATAAGATCACAGTTTTCCTGCAGTGAATATGTCATGGAAAATGAAATCCTAAACACATTTTCATGATCACCTTCAGAAAAACTGTGCTCCAGCTAAAAAGTCGGTGCAACATTTGCGAGTCTCCATCAGCGTGTCCCATATCACAATGCGATCATATAGTAATTGCTTGTCAAGGCAATCCTCAGCCATCAGACCAACAGACTGAGCTTTAAGGTCAACACTTTATCCTTTGTGAGGAAGCGTACAAACTTTTGTTTTCATTTTATCCCAGGATTTGAAAAATTCTCACCCTTTGGCTTTCATGGTCTGCTTCCCACAGATTTATGAGGTGCTTTGGTCTCTTAAAGTCACATTCACACCTCGGCTGTCAGTTTCTCTGGCTCAACACAAGAGACTACTTGACTCTAGGTCACAAACATTGCTATGGCAACGCATCCCGCAGGCAGTAAGAACAGGGGCCGGTTGCCGATTGTTGAATAAAAAGAAATCTGCTGATTCCTAATCTGGGTGGACCATGAATGCGTGTGTCTGTGTGGACGTGCATACATAAAGAATACAGTGTATTTGCGCCCATTTGTGAGTATAATGAATGTCTAGGACAGAAGAATTGTAAAAGGGCATTCAACAAGCAAGGTGGCCTCGTACTCTCTGCCTCACTAATGAACTTCACTGGCCCTTGGCACAGAGCTCAGTTCATCTGCAGTGCAGGCTGGAAGGACAAAGTGACCTTAGTGTAAAGAGACTCTAAACAGGCCCCATTTAGAAACGTCCTTACACGCTACATAATGAGTTTGGCACATCCCACTTCCCTCTCACACTTCTATAGTTGTTTTAAAATAAAGTGTGTCAGTGTGACCGCATGCCTTTAAGTGTGAGTATTTGTGTCCGGAAAGAGCAAATGTCCAGATTCTCAGTCCCACTGGCACAAAGGGACAGAGAGGGGCAGGGGGGTTAGCTGCTAATCTAAAAATAGAAGTGAGTGCCTCTGCAAGCCACACAAAAATCCCCTAGACACAAACACACTGAAAAAAAACCTTAACACCCTGAGCAGTTTAATACGCTGCAACTTGTAACGCCATTGATCTATTTTCATTTTCAAGTTGTTCTTAGAGTACAACTTCGTATTGGTGCGAAAATAATAGCAGAATTTGCTGAGAATACCGAAGTTCAAATAAAATGCAAATCTTTCAAGAAGTGATCCATACTACTTAAGGGTTTTTGCAAATTAAAAAATGTGCCAATATCACATGGTAATTTGTAAATACTGTAAGAGGACTCAGTCATTGTGACCAACACAGGTCTTCATCATGCAGGGTCACAATTAGCTTGCGCACCTCTGTCAAAATGCACGGCTGATTGGTCAAAAACAAGGAAGAGTACGGTGGCCCTGAAGTGCAAGACACCACAGCATTTCACAAAACGCCGCAGCATTTCACAAAACGCCACAGCATTTCACAAAACGCCGCAGCATTTCACAAAACGCCGCAGCATTTCACAAAACGCCACAGCATTTCACAAAACGCCACAGCATTTCACAAAACGCCACAGCATTTCACAAAACGCCACAGCATTTCACAAAACGCCGCAGCATTTCACAAAACGCCACAGCATTTCACAAAACGCCACAGCATTTCACAAAACGCCACTGCATTTCACAAAACGCCGCAGCATTTCACAAAACGCCACAGCATTTCAGAAAACGCCACAGCATTTCACATTGGACGGAAAGGGTATTCCTTTAGGGAGAACACTTCTTGTTTGTGATTGGACAGAGCAGCCAGAGAAGCACTGCTGTGACTGGTTGTTTTTGCTGCCAGTCAAGAAATGACGCTTCGTGATTAGCCCAACACATCAGCCGTTAGCTGTTAGCACACACTCAGAGCTCACAGCTCCTCATATCTGTTCAGAAACTGGACAAAAGTTAAACATGTACAAACCACAGACTGTCTATGTCATCGTGAATACAGTCGCTGCTTTATTTATGTCTGTATGACGTTGTTGTGAGTGTGGACGGAGCAGCTACAGGTTAGTTTAGCCTGATGGATCCGATTCCGATTTACATGGAGATACGGCCCGCCCCCTCTCCAGCGTCTTGTTTGAATGACAGGAGTAAATACAGAATTAATGCTTTATTAACTCATGGTTTTTAAGGGGCTTATCTCCATGTAAATACTATGGTAGACCACCCAATATTCGCATCGCTATAATCGCTCGAGTTTCACCGCGGCTGTCAGCTGTGTTTGCTCCTGTCAATGCTGTCATTCAAACAAGAGGCGCTGGAGAGGGGACGGGGCGTATCTCCATGTAAATCCTACAACAAAATGAACATATTTGACCGTGATTTAATTGTAATACACGTTTCAAAGTGATGCCGAAGTAACTACATACTGATAACAGTTAGTAAAAACCATGAATTAACGCTTTGACAAGTCTGCAGACAAGACGGCAGGCGAAATGCTTTTAAAATGCGTGTTTTCTGAATCGGATTCATCAGGCTAAACTAACCTGTAGCTGCTCCGTCCACACAACAACATCATACAGACATAAATAAAGCAGCGACTGTATTCGCCATGACACAGACAGTCTGTGGTTTGTACACGTTTAACTTTTGTCCAGTTTCTGAACAGATATGAGGAGCTGTGAGCTCTGAGTGTGTGCTAACGGCTGATGTGTTGGGACCATACGTTGTGGGACCATGGTTGGGACATATTTCGCTGTCGGGTGTTGACCAATCACGAAGCGTCATTTCTTGACTGGCAGCAAAAACAACCAATCACAGCAGTGCTTCTCTGGCTGGCTCTGTCCAATCACAAACAAGAAGTGTTCTCCCTAAAGGAATACCCTTTCCGTCCAATGTGAAATGCTGTGGTGTTTTCTGAAATGCTGTAGTGTCTTGCACTTCAGGGCCACCGTAGCAGAGATACATCATAAAGAGGAGAAAGAAAGGAGGAGGAAAGAGAAGGGGATTGGAATTAAAGGAAAGAAGAAGAAATGAGGGAGGGCCGCATCAAATGATAAATGATGGAAAGGGAGATAAAGATAATTACTATAGGTTATGAATTCCCTAATCTATAACCTGTTTCACATGTTTCTTCAAACAGAGAGACATACATTGAATTGATTGGTCATTTTAAATATGGATATGTAGAATAAAGACATTCATTTTGCACATACCCAAGAGTTCTTAATCAGATGGTTTAGCCAAAATGAAAAATATATAATTTTCCGACATTAATGGTCTCCTGGCGTTTTAAAATTGCCACTATCAGAAACACAAATTCAATGTTTTACGACCAAAGACCTGCAAACATAATAGCACCAACCAGACCCAAACATGGAAAGTGGGTGACACTAGGACCCTGCAAAACATTACCATACAAGCTTTGAAACAGAGAACATGTTAGCAAGCTGACATTAGCATTTAGCTGTGAGCAGCCTCGCTGATATCCTAGCGTGACTGAGCAACCCAGTCTCACGGCATTTCGTGTTCACCAACACGATTTTTAATCTATTGATTCGTCTTCACCAACACGATTTGCCCCTTTTTTTCGTGTTGCACAGCACGATTTTAAAAGCAATGTATTTCTACTGCCTGCAGCACGTCTTTTTCTCCGGTCGGGTCGTGGGAGACCGGAAGCTGTGTGGTTCATAAAAACATGTTCTTACTCAATATAACGCCACAATTATTGCTTTTATTTTAAATCGTATAATTTCGGACTTTTGTTGCCCTCTGTGAGGAAAATAAATGGGGCTCAGACAATAAATGGGGCTCAGAGCCTCAGAATACAGAAATCTGTATTTTTAAATATTTGTTTCCTTCTAATTCGTTATTCTTTTCAAAATAACACACTGTTATTTACTCACCAACAATAACACACAATTATCCTTGCTTTTATTTATTGGTTTAATTCCATAATCTCTGGCTTTTTTGGTGTCCGTCAGGAACTGAATTTCAAAATAAAAATAACCGGAAACAGACGTAGGCCTATAAGGGACATTTCGAGCATCATTGCGATTGTCAACATTTCTTAGTTTAGGATGGCCGAAGACACTACACTACCCATAATCCCCAGCTATCGTTTAGGACTACAGTCCCCGTAAGGTTACGCAGAGCGTCAAACAGCTGTGTGAAATCGAACGAAACCACGCCAGACTATCCAAAACTGGAATCGAACGCCCCCCCAGAACTACACATGCGTGTTTCGCAAAATGTTCTATGGGACGTCTCTACTGAATGTTTTCGTTTTTCCCACAATTAGAAGTTGCCAGTATTAAACACATTGGTGTTATCAAATGTAAAACATATAATTAATAAATGGGTGAAAATCGTTTGTGTCCATAATGTGCAGCATTAATATATACCCACATGACAGCTCATTGCTACTTTGTAATTCTACTCCACTACAATTCAGAGGTTAACCTGGTATTTTTACTCCACTGCATTTATTTGAGTTACTTTGCAGATTCTGATTAATTATGTGAAATATAAACAACCCTTAAATCAGAATTTAGTTACACCTGAGTAAAATTCAGATAAGGTGATTGTCAAGTGCCAACAATCAGGAGAGATATTTGATAGTTGGTGCTTGAGAAGACTAAACATGTATCTGCAATTGACATGAATGGAAACGAGTAATAAAGTATATTCATTACTCGTTATTCTCTACTAATAGTTAATTAAAGATTGTATATTATGGCTATTTTGCACATCCCTTTCAAGATTTTCAAAGGTTTATTGACATATCATACACAACTACGGTGTAGTTATGCAATGAATGAAACACTTGGGTCACAGGTTCCTCAACAGTGCATTACAAGACATCTATCAATATGTGTGTACCTCCACCATTAAACATATTCATATTCTGCACATTTCTTATTCTATCTACATACATAAGAGTATAATTCATATGTATAATATCAGTTAAAATAAGTGCTTCAACATAGTTAACATTGCAGGAAAGCAATATATTAGACGTTAAGTACTTTGTCAGGCTTAATATTTATCTGTAGATAGATACTCCCAAAGTTTTTTTCTTATTTAAAAGAAGACCTTAATCTGTTATTTAATGTTTAAATAAAGGTTAATTCGTGTTTCTGTTTGGCACCTCCTCCTATTAATATCTTTGTACATCCTGCACTAAACTGTTTTATTGTAGAGATCACTTATAGTATCTTCTTGATTTTTTATATTCTATATTTCTATCACAGACCTTCTACTTTCCCCCTATGAAAGTATATGTACTCTTCATATTTTTATTCAAATAATATTTGATGAAAAAAATATTAAGAGTACATTAATGTTTTTACGTGTTATATTAACACATAACAACAATAATTCAATAACGTGCTTTAACCACTAGGCGGTGCACACAAGGTGCACACAGCCATAATAACTTTGTATTATTAGTGTAGGACACGTTTTATGCATGCTTTCACATAATTTTACAGCATATTGCTATACTATTTCAGACTCAGTATTTACATTCTTACATTCAAAGAAAATCAGTAATATCTTTAAAAACTACAGTCCTTTTATATCAGCTGTGCACCGTTATGGTGTAAATATAACCTATCTGTGAATTAGATCAAATGTAAAAGTCAGCCGAATTAGTGTTGATACTGCAAGGAGACGTATTGTGTGAAGAGAAATTGAAGATGTTGTTTTATTGTTGAATATATTTATGATCCACGTCAAGTATTCAGTTTCGATGGCATTTTCTCAGTTTTTCCAAAGGTCTTCTCATCAGGGCTCTATAAATAAAGAACTACGGCAGAATGCAGCCGAACCGTGTATTACAATACCGTTATGTGATGACTTTCAAAGAGAAAAGCAAGAACACTCGGAATTAAGTATTATTTTATTCTTTTTAAATGTTTTCCGGATTTCATATCATATAAACACCAAATCCCAGCATGCATTGCGGCTAAAACATCCGCGAGTTTAAAACCATAGCTGAGGATCTTGGGTAATCGCTCGAAATGCCTACGTCTGTTTCCGGTTATTTTTATTTTGAAATTCAGTTCCTGACGGACGCCAAAAAAGCCAGAGATTATGGAATTAAACCAATAAATAAAAGCAAGGATAATTGAGTGTTATTGGTGAGTAAATAACAGTGTGTTATTTTGAAAATAATAACAAATTAGAAGGAAAAAAAGATTATCCTGAGGCTCTGAGCCCCATTTATTTTCCTCACAGACGGCAACAAAAGTCCGAAATTATACGATTTCAAATAAAAGCAATAACTGTGGCTTGCTATTGAGTAAGAACATGTTTTTATGAACCACACAGCTTCCGGTCTTCCTCGACCCGACCGGAGAAAAAGACGTGCTGCAGGCAGTAGAAATACATTGCTTTTAAAATCGTGCTGTGCAACACGAAAAAAAGGGCAAATCGTGTTGGTGAACACGAATCAATAGATTAAAAATCGTGTTGGTGAACACGAAATTCCGTGAGACTGGGTTGGACTGAGGACTCCCTTCTCTCGTCGTTTTCTAAACTAATTATATTCCATTAAAAAACAGGCCAAACTTCTCAAACAAGAGCTTTGCTGAAAAAAGAAAGTGCCAAATTAGCCGCAAACCAGAATATATCTGTTGTGGCAGACCTGACAACATATTTGAAGCTAATCATACCTGACTGTTTTTAAATATTCACTTCTGCAGACACTTAGCACAGAAAAACAATAAAGTAGGCTACCATATCCCAGGTGTATATCTTTGAAATAATAATCAAAAACATTTGTGAGCTATGTCATGTGTTTTGAGACTTATTTACACTTACTTTTGAAATCGAGAAGTGAAACACTGCTTCCTCTTGGGTTTCATTGGGTCAAAAGTGCCCTGCTTGTTTTCCTTCTAGACAAATATATTTAGATTATCAAGTAAACTCCGGATTTTATCTTTAAGTACTGAACACATCATAGATGCCACTCGGTATAAACGGAAGCAGGCTTCCAGGAAACGTCATTTTATGATTTCAAAAGAAATAGACATGCCGTCTCAGATCAGCATCAACAAACGCTGTGTGATTTGTAAGGACAGGCTTCACTTCATGATATCTTCTCCTTTCTCTATTGTTTCTATTTTCTCTTGAAATGCATTCATGAATTGCCTGCTTATTCACACAATGCTTAATACATTAAAGCATTTCTCTCCTCCCTTAAAGGCTGGAACATGACACACACACACACACACACACACACACACACACACACACACACACACACACACACACACACACACACACACACACACACACACACACACACACACACACACACACACACACACACACACACACACACACACACCACACACACACACACACACACACACACACACACTCCTCACCTGCCTCCCATCAACATGCTGACTTTTCAAACAGCTTCCTAAAATAAACACAGTGAACATATGCAGCTAAATTATGACCTGAGAGAACTCATCACCTCCTAAGTGTCCTCACGTCAGATTATGTGGGAAACCAGCGTGACTGTTCACAGCCAGAGAACATGTGAGCTGCACACACAGCAACACACACAGACTCACACAAAGTCACTGAGAGATAAGCATGGTAATTTGCGAATAGCAAAGATTGCACATGACCAGTAATTTAATTGAAAGAAGATATTTAAGTGCTTTCATGTGACATGTGGGTCTGATTAAACCGGCTCCAGCATGAAAAAGTTATCTAAGCTTTATCTCCCATGCAGAAACTATGTCTTTCTCTCGCTCTCTTTCAGACAACAATGGCGGCTCCAACAAGCCAACAGAGATGTTTTTATGCTCCCTCTACATGCAGACGTGCAGAGAGATGTCAGAGCTGTGCATAAAATCAAAGAGACGCCCACAGTGACAGTTGTGGCTTCACATATTGTGAGATATTTCTCTTTTGGTCTTTTCCCTCTACTCAGTAGCCTATGTGTAGTTGTTTCAGAGAGCGAGGTGATAGAGGAGACCATCCACCCCCATACATCAACCCCTGATCCCCGGGCTCTGAGGCCACAGCGCCAGCCCAGCGGCTGGCATGACTGGCCAAACAGTACATCAAACACACATACTCACACACACATCCACACACATATACCCATGACATCAACTCCCTGGCCTCCGAGAGCCAGACAGCGACACACACTCATGCTGACACACTTTGACATTTCCTTGTCAAAAGAACCAGTGTGCACTCTCCCTCCCACCACCATCATCACAATCAACGCTCCTTTGTAGAGGGATAGAGAGGAGGACAAGGGCACTGGGGGAGGAGGAGACCAGGACCAGGGAGACATAGAGCGTGGTTGAGAGTGGGATAACTAAATTCTCAAAGCTACTGGAAAATAAGAGGGCAAGAAATGAGAAGACAAAAAGCAGAAGACAGCGAGAGAATCACGAGGGTAAAAATTCAGTGAAGCGAGAAAGGGCCTGGGATAAAAAGACGACAGATAGATAAATAAGAAGAGGAGACAGGGAGATGACAGCGAGACAGTTTGACCACACACACACACACACACACACACACACACACACACACACACACACACACACACACACACACACACACACACACACACACACACACACACACACACACACACACACACACACACACACACACACACACACACACACACACACACACACACACACACACACACACACACACACACACACACACACACACACACACACACACACACACACACACACACACACACACACACACACACACACTCATCAGTTTCACTCTTCCAGCTCTGAATGGCCCTTGGCAATGCCAGAGCCCCCAGAGCTACATCACAACTCATCACAAAATTCACTATCTCGCCTGATCTGTTTTAATCACCAAGCAAACAACACACACACATACATGCAGAACACAGACAACAACACACACAGACACTCGACATCACACATATTATTCTCGCAGAAAGCAAGTGAACACAGAGCCAGAGAGCCAGCCCTGACAGAGCCACATTAATCACAGTGTACTTGCGCTCGCTCACAGTTACACTTCCGCCAAGTCACTCCTCGCCTGAGCTCCCCGCCCGTCTGTCCATTCTCAAACTACTACAGAGGCAGGGGACCCCTCTGAACAATGATGTTACTGCCCAGCCTGAGGCCTAATGAAAAGCCAATCAATTTTGCTCCATCCCACAACCGCTTTCCAGCCCAAAAACACCCTCTCTATACTGCCAAGGCTCATTTAGACAGGCAGCATTTTGAAATTGAGAATAGGAATGATGATGAAAACCAGCCAGCAGGCTTCAGTGTTTTTATCGATTCAAAAGCTAAAAGTATGAAAACAACAAGGTGAAATTGTTTTATTATGCTTCCAAAAGAACGTAAAGTCAACCACTCATATAAACATCTGCAGCTGAGTTACTTTTTAAATACAGACGAAACAGACCGAGGACATTTCCACAATTCCTAAACAGATTACTTCAAAATAAGGATGTGGCATGTGCGTCACGCACATGCCACATCCTTATTTTACACAAGGATATGATAATCTGATTGAATTATTGAATTATATAATTATATAATTTACTGGCAGCAGAAAAGAGGCTGAGAGTCTAATGGGGACATTTAAGAAACAGACAGGGAAACAAAAACAAAAACAAACTGTGTGTTTCTCACCGATTCTCCAGAGTGCACCAGCCACAGTGGGCGTCGCCGGCTCCCAAACACTCACCGCAGCTCGTCCACTGGTCACAGTCGGCCACTCTCACCCTGAGCATCTGCACACCACAGCACAAACACACACATGTTAAACACTCAGGGAAAAACAGCTGACTTTTCACGGACTCTTAATATAATAATATTGAAAATTAACTAATCATTTAGCATGCAAACTTTTTGCATCTTAAATGTGAGAATTTGTTGATTTTCTTTATTCTTTTTACATTTAATATATTCGGGGTATGCACTTTTTGGTATAGACAAAACAACTATTTTAAAGAGTTTCCCTCAGGCTGTGGGAAAAACGGGTTAAACTTACAATCAGGTGCATTTGCAAACTACAGAGATGCTGAAGATGCAGCCACATCCTGTCATAGGCACCTCTCTTATGGTTTAAAATTCAGCAAAGAAATCTACTGAAGGTCTGCACACGTGGCTATCTTCACCACAAATATGTGTGTTCAGCTTAATTGTGGTGAGGATGACTGACTGAATGTGAAATGAGGTCTGATTGTTGTCATCATGACTCTTCTTCAAGCCGACCTGAATAAATCTGTGACAGAGAGGTAAGGAGGTCTTGAGACCGAGCATCGCTTGCAACCACATTCTTACATGGTGAGAAGTCATGAGATAAAGGAAGTTCCTGTCGTTGGGGTCGAAGGTCATGATGTGGTGGACTGCTTCACTTGCTGGCAACTTCAGCGTCCATTGATTTCTCAAGGTCATGTTCGCCAAGAGGGTCAGCTGTGAAAAAGACAAAGGACACAGTTTGGAACAGATCCAGAAATGTTGAAATTACTATTTTTCTCAAGGCTACCTCCCTGGCAACGGTAAATGAGCAACATTTTTGCTTCATCTGCACACAAAAGAACTCATTTAATAATTGAGAATACCTCAATACAGTCGTTTTCTTTTGATCAAGTAGTTCAGTTCAAATTCAGGGCCAGGTGTTTTGCTCAACAGCTTATTTATTCACGCCCTCCACCTGCTTTTGACGGTGAGTTGATGCCAGCAATCCACATCATGATCACGCCACGTATTGAGACAGCAGCGAACTAACACCAAGCGGTTTATGGAAGAAATACACATGGTTTTATATGGAAACTGTAGCTCTTCTGAATCTCACTGAGATACAACGATTAAAGCTTGATAGCTGCCAGATTTTATTAATTGTATTTTCTTAATCACCAATGTTGTTCTCTTTTATTAAAAAATATTTGTAACTAGATTCCAGGAAGACCTTTGTTCATGCTTTGTGCCTAATCTCGATTTGCGGAGCCGTGATGTATCTACACGCTGGCCTTCCTGTAGCTCAAGATAATAAAACGGGTGACATGTTCTCACGTACGTACGCACACACAATCACACACACACAATGAGCTGTGTATAAAAACAAACTGCGCTGAGTGAGACTTCCTGTCACGCAGACAGTGAAAGCTCTTATTTCTGCGAATTGCTGTGTGTCTCTTCAATGAAGACATCCTGCCGTTCTGAGGAACTGGCAAACTGACCAGCATCTGGTGACAAGCACGGGCTGTGTCACTTCTCCATCCGTTAAACACACAAACACCCTCTCTCAAACACTTGAACACACACACACACACACACACACACACACACACACACACACACACACACACACACACACACACACACACACACACACACACACACACACACACACACACACACACACACACACACACACACACACACACACACACACACACACACACACACACACACACAACCAACTGAGACTGTGCTGGTTAATGTTGAACCGCAGCAGACAGAAGCGTAGTAAACCATTGACTTAAACTCTGATGATGAGAGGAATTATCTATAAATATCACTGTCTTTTTTATAACACCACCCACCCATCCGCACACACACACTCTGTCTTGGAGATAGTAAGCAGCAGTGCTATGTCCTCACCCCCATGCCCCAGCGACGACAAACACATGCGTTGAGTGACACAGTGAAGAGCGAGTAAACAGCAGCCCACACACCTGGACAGGGAGCAGAGAGGAGAGCTGAGGCACAGTGCGCCACGAGGTCAACCAACAAAACACCTGCTGTACTGGCAGGTCTCTCTGACTCCATTCTTTGTCTATGTGCCGGCAGATGAAAGACCCTATTCAACCAAGAAGTGCTCAGCTGCTGTGCGCTCATTCTGTGTGTGTGTGTGTGTGTGTGTGTGTGTGTGTGTGTGTGTGTGTGTGTGTGTGTGTGTGTGTGTGTGTGTGTGTGTGTGTGTGTGTGTGTGTGTGTGTGTGTGTGTGTGTGTGTGTGTATGGATATGTACCTGTGTGTAAAGGAGAGAGAATAAAGAGATGGAGGCAGGGCAGTAGAGAGGGAGATAAAGTCTGTTTGTTTGCTAAATGAATCAGAGGGATTTGTATATTTCAGACAGAGTATACTAGGGGGAGACAATGAAGCGATGAACTGTGGAGTGGAGCAGTGGACTGACTGGGGGAGTAAATTGAGAGTGAGTGAGATAAAGACGGTCACTGCGAGGGGCAGAAAATGGAAGTCAGCGGTAATGGGGAGGGGGAGACTTCATTAAAAAATGCATGTAATTACAAATTACTTTACTGAGGGACCTCTCAAAGACAGTAAAAGAGGCCTAACTTAATCTCAACCACTGTTCCCCTGTGTTTAGACGGAGCCAAACTCACAGTCAGAATCACATTACACACACTAACAGCACCATTAACCTCTGTAACAGCTCTATCCTCAGGGCACACACACACACAGAGGCACAGACAGACGCTGCCGCACACACAGATGCATACACAAACAATAAAAGACACATAAAGCTGTAAAAGACAGAGTGTGTTGTTGCCCAAGGTCACAGAAATACGCTCCCTACATAACACACACTCTAAGAGAACAGACATATAGCATATAATCACAGGGTTAGCATTCATCTGAGTAAACACATGAAATCACTAAACCACTCACACTGGCCTTCAGACAAAGTCAACACCTAAAAAACGTTCGAACCTGCAATCAAGCCAACAGACATACACAAACACACTCATATACACAGTTGCTCACACCATCCCAACCAAAGTTTTGCATCTGGTTTAAACCATCCAAAAACGAATGACATCTGGGGCGAAAAACAGGGCTTTCATCTGGAGAGGAAATAAGAAACTCTTTGAGCAGGCCAAACACGAAACTGCCCTTCAACACAATGGTTTTCATGTTGTAAAAATGTACAAGCCGAATGCAAAACAATAGGGTCGGAAAGCTCTCAGAGTCGGTTTATGTTGTTTCCTGCAGACAGCTGAGGAGCAGCTTGTGGCGCTTGCAGGCAGCTTCTCAGCTCCGCTCAGTCAGGGGTGACTAGGAATGTGGTTGAGACAGAATTAAGGAATGCTGTTAATTGGACGAGAAAAGTTTTTCACGAGCCGGACCCTCTGCAGATGTTGCAGACCAACACACTGCAGGGCTGAGTCATACTCCGCCAACCGCTCTGGTTAAACGGCGCTCTGGTTGATGAGCTCTCGGACAATAGCCAGGTCTGAGGAACATTAGAGCTCATGAATAGGACTGCTTAATGGACCGTCATGGGTCACGCATGATGGTAGCCCAGGGGGGGTGGTGACAGTGCTGAGAAAACCTATGGGATGAAAGCAGACATTCCTCACCGTGTTTCATCACACACCTACATTTTGGGTAATTGAAAGACTAAGCAACCACATCAGAGCGGCACTAAGTAACTGTTCCTCTTAAAGTTTTTCCAAGCTTAAGGGCACAAGCACATTACAAATATTAACTCCATTCAGTGGTGACCATCTGCTGCAACTGTGATTTAACCTGAGGTTAGTTTAGAAAAGTTTCATTATTTCGCGTGTGTGTGTGTGTGTGTGTGTGTGTGTGCGTGCGTGCGTGCGTGCGTGCGTGCGTGTGCGTGCGTGTGTGCGTGTGTGTGGGTAGACCTTCTTATGTGTCTCACCTTACGAAGTCGTCCGTTACTGGTTCCCATGAACACCACAGTGTGGTTGTGCACATTGTCCACAGAGACTGAAGTTAGGCCCGTGTATTCAACCAGAGGAATGGCCCTCAGGGACCTCCGCAGGGCCAGGGGGTGCTGGAGGTGGGCCGCCCCGCAGTCCAACTGATCGGGCTGCAACTACACAGACAAGATGAGAGTGAGATCAATGCTCATTAGCTCTCAGAAGGAAGCACACATACAGATTAGAAAGCACGAACAGAGCACAGAAAGAGCGCTGCATGATGAAAGCGATGTGGCTGATTGTATCACAACCGTGCCGCTCATTCTTATAAATCACTTTTTAGACATCTCAGTGAATACTTGAAAGGGGCTTACAAGGGTCTTCAACACTCATAAGACTCTGCTTTTGTCAAATCCTCCGTGAGCAATGATAAAACATTAGTGCCATGCTTGGATGAGCACCAGGATCTATTGGGAATTCTCTGAATATTTCAGAGCACGCAAAGTCAAAAAAGAAAAAAGAGATTAAGAATGAAGCAGTGTAGATATTTGGAGAGTTGTTTCCCACAGGCCCTTCTGCTCGCAGCCTTGTCTCTCTTATCATAAATTGTGTCTGGCTTTTCCTCTGTGCTGGCCTTCAGTCTGTCGACTACAAAAAGATCACATTTCAGCGGCCATGGCAACACAGAAGTCAAACTTAAGAGAGCTAAGTCTACATTACAGCGAAATGTAGACGAATCCACTGTTGGCCACTTTGAACTGAGCAGTTGTCCATCTGAAGAAGGCCTCTGAGCCATTTGAGATAGCATTCAGAAAACTGGTCACGGGAGGAGTGGCCCCGGGGCCACAGACGACAAGACAGTGCCAGCGAGGCGGGCAACTTTCTGACCTGACAGCAGAGTGGTTGGGGGACAGCCTCCTTTGACCTCAGCGCTGTCACTCAAAACAACCTCAATAAAAAGCTGTAATTTCACTGCATTCCTATAAAACAGGCAAAGCTTTCTCTGCCTTTATTATCAGAAACAATCAATATGGGGGGAATACGCAGAGGGCAAGTATAGCATGCACCACTTAATTTTCAGATATTTCGTTCCGTATGGAAAAAATAGTTTAAAGCAAGATAATATCTGATCCTATGTTTGCGACAAAGCTGCTATGTATTCACTTAAACTGTGCCTAACATGTGGTTCAGTTATGGTTACCAGCACACATTCAATGATAAAAAAAGAAAGGTCTAACAAAGTGGCCTATTGACCCATTCCTCTCCTCATATTTGATAAGATAGGGAGCTTCTGCATGTGAGAGGAATCTCACCCTTCCCATAACCCCCAGCTTTGCTATAGGCAGGGCATCATGACCTCTACTCGTGACATGGGGGATCCTCTCTCCAAATCTTGTGCCTCAGGGCTAAAGAGGATAACCGCTGTAACCAGAAATGGAAACTGTCAGAGAATAAGGAGTCATGAGTGAGTTTATCTTATCTGTTTTGTAGGCTTGGAACAAAAGTAAGGACCTTCATAAATCAGAATCAGACAGAGAATGATGGAGGTCAAGTGTGTTTATGTGCAATACAAGAGCTCTGGTCTGAAGTGGAGAGGTATTTAACAGGAAATGATCAAACTAAATATCTTATATTCAGCATCTCCATGTTTTGTTCAATGTTCATGTATCTGAATCAAAAATAGTTACAAAACAATCAATGCAAAATAAAAAAATGTATGAAATCACAAAATAAAAAAGTGGAAAAATGTCTTGGTGAGGATAGCAATGCCTCTGTTGTTTCCTTATTCCTTCTCTCATATTCTGCCCCATCACGAGACTGGCACTTGGGTAAGTGGAATCAATTAGAGAAGTCGATTAATTGCCATTTTGTCTGATAACTTAGACTCTTAGGCCAATGACACTTGATAACATTTTAAAATTAGCCTGCCATGCCCACATTTAAATCAAATGTACCTTAATGACCCCAATTTGGACTGCAATATTTGACAAAATAAAATGAAGCACTTACCACTAGGTTTCCCTTCTGGATGCAGGCTGCCCCGGAGCCCTGGATAACGCTGTCCAGCACTTGGACATCGCTGCTGGGAGAGTTGGAGCAGTTCCTGCGGCCTTGTCGGATCTCCTCATCGATGTCTCCAAACTTGAAAGCACACAGAGCAGACTTTCTGTCCGCCTTGGAAAACACTCCAAACAGGTAGGGCTCGGAACTCTTCCCGTCTTCTGTGGGGATCTCCGCGGGGTAAACGGACAGCAGCCGGTTGTAAATGTTCCCGTTAAATCCACACTGTAGCGGCATCTGGATGTAGGATTCAGTGAGCTTCCTGCTCTCCGGCCCGCTGGGTTTTCGGGGGTTCTCGGTGTCCAGACATATCCTGGCGAGGATGCTGTTGGGCAGGCTCTCCTTGTGGCCCATTTTCGCGTCATTATTAAAGGCAATGTAGGAATAAGTCTTCTGCATGAAAGCGTGTACGAAGTTCAGCTTGTTTTTAGTTTTAACATCTTGCTTGATCTTGAATACATTATCCTCTGAAGGGTTAATGTCATAGGTGAAAAGCCGGGATAGATCCTTAATATTCAGGGAGCGGATGGCGATCTCCGGTGTGTTCTCAAAGCGCAGGTCCTCCTTGCTGTGGTTCTTTGGGAAAAACTGGGTACCAGCCCCAGTGTAAGTGGCCCCGACGAGAAGCCGGGTGTTTCCCCCGTGGCTCTTAAAGATCAGACCCACCGTGGATGCGTTTGGGTGATTGGCAGCAATGTTCAGCATGCTGGGGAAAACAGTCTTCTCGCCCTGATGTGGGAACTCCACAGCTATCTCCGAAATATTCTCGATATTTCTGAGCTCACAAAAGCCTTGATAGACGGACCCACACACCAGCACGACCCCTTGATCCCGGTCCAGCTTCAGGAGCTTGTTGTGGTTGTCAGTGAGGGATTTGGGATGCTCGCACGGAGCCTGGGGCAGCTGTGGCGCATGGCACAACAGGTTGTCCTCCACCGGCCCAGTCCTCTGCTCCACCTCGATGCTCAAGGTCCCGTTCAGCTGGTAGACTGTGTTGACGGTGGCCAGGTATACCTTTCTGGACACCGGGTCCACCGCGAAGTTATTGGTCTGATTTGGAGACGCGAACGCCTGTTGGATGTGCAGCGCGCTGGCACTCCGGTGCGTCTCCAAAGCCAGGACGCCGAGGAGCAGAACAGCTATCTCTATCGAAGGAGGCATTTTTCCTTCTGACCGGCTTCCGCGAGTTCTGTGCCGTGGGGTGCATTGAGCAAAGACACAAATGTGTGTTTGTTTCTATTGCGACAATCCGAGAGGAAAGGCTGTTTCCTGCTCAACGCCTATATCCAGAATGACGCGATAAGCGAGTCGTGCTTCCTCTTCAGGCTGCCTCCCCTGTCCCTCTCTTCCCACTGAGCAGCTCAGCAGCCTCACCCGAGGCGCACTGAGCCACAATAACCTGCCTTGCTGAGATTTGATGATGATCTTTAAACAATAGTCCATTCCAGACCAATAGTTAATGTTTATTTGTTAGTGGCCAATTTCTGGATATTGTCTGCACAAATGTGTTTAAACTTGTTTGGAGTGATGTTTCAGTTCCGCTGAAAAAAATATTTTATGAATAAATAAATCATTATTAAAGTACACATTTAGGGACAATTTGGACTTTACTAAATCTTCAACTGATTAAGCCTAAAGAGTGGCACACCTTCCCCTCCTGTCAGGCTACTTTGTTGTGATCGACAACAGCATAATTATTAGATTCAGGCTATGACTAAATTATAAAAAAATTACATGAATGCCATATACATTTCAAACCAAATTGTTCTGATTCAAAACAATATCACAGAGGCTATGGTCTATTTGAACATTCTTTATTGTATGAACTTTTTTGAGACCCTGTCATATGAAGTTGTAATGATTATAGCCTGTTTCTCTCAAAATGGGCCACTTGATGAATCTCCTTCTCTGCGTGGTTCCGCTCATCTTGGGGTTAATGGCGGGTCACAGTCCCACCTCCTGCTCTCCAGTCCCTCGGCTCTCAGATTAGTTCTGCAGATCCGGAGGGGTTCCGTTTTGGGCACATACGGCACAGTATAAGCACCGTGAAAATGCTACCAGATGGGCACATCAGCGCACCTTTCCGGTTTTTGACATCACATCTATCCAACACAGCTTTCTTGCGAGCTTTACTCATAAATATTCAAGCACAACACATGCGCCCCTACTCAAAAATGCACGAATATGGTTAGCATTTTTCGTCTCTGGATAGGGTGGGCATATGCTCACATTTCTGAAGAGAAATCAATGATCCCTAGTAGGCAGACTACCACGAATGTGTCAGACACTGCATAAATCAGTTTGCAGGCGAGCCCGAGAAGTGTTATCTCTGAATACATGCAATAATTAAAGTTGATGCTAAATCGTGCGTAATCGCTTGTGCCTATTTACTGTGGACTCCTCTGGGGACAGACTCACTCTCATATCCGTCACCACTTGCAGCTTTCAGGAGGGCAGATAAGTGCGCCCCGCGTGTTTACCTTGGCGCACAGCCACGCGCATCAAATCTGGAAGTGTAAAGAGGAAAGCGCTCTGATAAAGTGCAACATAATGACCCCCCAACTGCACAGCACAATAACTGAGCCACCAACAGTCTCAACATTGTGAGCGTGCGTGTGTGCGCGAGCCCTAGCAGGCAGGACGTGAATGAGTTCCTGCAGGGATAAGGCTCGGTGCGGGTCAAAGCTGACAGCATCAGATATCACCGGCGAGGTGTGACTGAGTGCTGCGGTTTGGAGCTGCTCAATCAAACATGGCATTCAACGGGATTAGTGTGTGTGTGTGTGTGTGTGTGTGTGTGTGTGTGTGTGTGTGTGTGTGTGTGTGTGTGTGTGTGTGTGTGTGTGTGTGTGTGTGTGTGTGTGTGTGTGTGTGTGTGAGAGAATAGTATAATAAAGTGTGGGGGGGGGGGCATGGTCTCTCCTGTGTTTATAATGAAAATATTGTCCCTGGTGGCCCACGCTGTTTTTTTGTTGCGGTTTAAGGGGGCTTCCACCCAACCTGTTTCCTTCCTGATAAGGTGCAATACCTCCTTTAGTTCAGACCCCTACCTCCCTCTATTAAAAACCATTCACACAAACTTAACACAGCCTCTCAACGCGAGATTCTTAAGGGCATACAAGGCAGAAGCTCGCCATCTGGTGGTCACATGAGAAACATACAACAGTGACATTTAAAAAAGGGATTCAGAGTACATGTGTGTGGTCAGCCCATGAAGCCCCCACAGTAGACATGCACCCCTAACAATAACAACAAACAAATGACAAATTAAATAGTGATGGCTCATGAGTTAGTCAGGAATGCACTTTATTTATTCCACACTTAGAAAAGGACATCAGAAGGCACTGGAGTGGTTTAGCACACAGCCCTACATCATTGGTGTCACTGCAAGGTCAAGCTGAGGTCAACATTTTTAAAAGATCAATACATCTAATATTTTAATTGCATGTCCAACCTGAAGAATCGAGCTGATCTGGGTCCTCTCTGTGGGTTTCATCTCGAGACAGAGATGACAGTGATCCTGTCCGGAGACAACTCTTCTGATCCCCCTGAGGCCTTCTGTCTTAAGAGTGACAACCTTTGAAGTCTGTCAAAGGTTTCTCTGGCCTCAGCATGACTTACATGTTATCTAGCCGTGTGCTAAAGTGCAGCTGTACAATTCAAATGATCTCTATCTGTTAGGAAATCAACATCTCAGCATGAAATGCACAATTAACTATTTAATGTGCAAGGTCATCTTATTGTGTCCTTGACTCGATGAGACAGATAGAGAATAAGAAAGACTGGACGCCTTGTCAAGTTACTGTACTCAAGGAGGCAAGGTGCAGAAACAGATTAATTAAGATCTGAAGAAAGGAATTTTCTAAAAGATGTTCCCTGCCAAAAGATACATCCTTGACATCCAGGCAAGACATTCATGACATATCTGAAGAAAAAGCAAGACCTCCTGAGCAACCTCCCCCGTCTTTCTTCTCAGTTTGGGTGAGACTAAGGTTTGGCACTGGGTGATGATACCATTAGAATGTGTAAAAGGACGGCCAGAGAATTTAAACGCAGGGAGAAAGTTAGATGAAAAGTAGTATATTAGTGCACATCGGACTGAAACGACAGTGGAGACGACTTGCACTGTAGATATAAAGCAGCATTCCTGTTCCAACTGAGGTGGAGCGGGAGAAGCACAAGTTGTCTCTCTTTCCTGACCCGATCACATCAAACATGGCCGCGGTACAATTATCCTGGCAAATTGATTTGACTTGGTAAATGGTTTTGTCTCTGCTTTTAAAACACAAGTCTTTTCCTATGTCTTCTCATAATAAAAACATTCAGCATTGTTGCAAATATTGCAGATGCCTAACAATAACCAGATGTTGTTTATGTTAATGTGCCGCTTCTATGGTCAGCATGACATTGCAAGTTGGCCCATTATGTGTATATCTTCCTTATGTAACACCGTCTTTCTTGTTTTACTTTTAAAATGAAGAAAGTAAAAGCATGTGATGTTTGCCATTAGAAATGTAAGGAAGCTCAAAAAGTCTCAAGTCATCATGACACTCAAGCGTTAAGGTCCTTCAAAATGTTCTGTACGAACACATTTCATCACAGCAAGAAAAGGAGAAACTCCCAGGAAGGTTTATAGCCATGGTTGAAATCTACCAATCACAGCTCTGTAAGAGTTCTCTTCCTAAAGGCAATCAACCACATGTTCACATCTCTACAGTTGGACCAGGCCTTTGGAGCAAATCGCCAACCCAGTTTCCTGACTAGGCTCCCCGTCATGTAGTGAGAGGAGCGTAATGCTACATGGTACTGAATAAAATAACGTTGAGAATAATATTATTAGAAATAATAACATTATAATTGATTAAACTCTAAAGATAAAACAGTACAATGCTGAATTCTGAGGGACAGCAGCATAATAGTTCATTTTCAAAAATGTAAACAGTCTCTTCCTTCCTAAGGGACAATCATGAGTGTTCTCGGCTTCACTCCGTTTCTTCCTCTTCTTCTCGACTCCGTGTCCGAATGGCCCCGGCCGAATGTTCAGTGCTCGGCCACGCAGCCAATCTAGCGGCAGTCACGTTCTTCATACTTCCTGCTTGATCGCAGCTAAAGTTACATCACCTGGTGTCAACAAAGCAACATGTGCTGGCTCCCCCCCCCTGGTCATCCGGGGGGCTGCAGAGCGCGGTGCGTGTACCCCGAGAGAGCCTCCCAGTTCCTCCACAGAAAGGCCAGCAGGAGGATGAGGAGGAGGGTGGAGAGCGAGCGCGAGCGCGTCTTCATCAGGGGGACCACGCAGTTGGCCACAGTTGAGACAAAGACCAGAAGGACAGCCATAAGGGCCAGCAGCACATTGATAAGTTTTCCCAAGAGGGTCCGGGCTGTGGCATTTTCCAGCCCCTCCAACTGGACGACCTGCTGCTGCTGCTGCTGGAGCTCCATCTTAGAGATCCTGGTCTGACATGCCTCCAACGCCTCCTGCAGAGGACACGCAGGGATAACGGAAAATCAATCAACAAACCACTTAAAAGAACTTGACCCACAACATGGCAAACACCAAACAATCACTTTACCGACTGATGGGCTGCTTCATGTTGAAATGTGTTGCTAAATATTACATTCAGACTGTGCTGATTTGTTTTCTCTGTGTGATTAATGCAGAGGTCAGAACCTGGTTCATAAAGGGGTTTGCAAAGTCTGTGTTGCCTTCCAACAGCATGGTGCTTTACGTCTCAGATGTGTTGTCTCAGGAGAGGAATTCTGTTCGTACTTTGTGTGACATTTTTTAACTTCGTTTGACATGCTTATACGTTTATTATATTTGGGTGTTTCGCTCTAATTATGTTAGCTGCTATTTATTATGTTTTGTAAATGTGTGTAAGCCCATGTGGTGAATGACGCTTTGAAAAATAAATGAGCTATTAATATTCTCGCCTTTTCATGTTTGTAAATGTGGTTGTTGGCAAAACATCAAAATGACTCTCAGTATAAAGCAACCCAGTGCAACACCACACAGCAAACCTCAATAAGAAACAGCTAAAGGCAGAATGTATGACTGAGCTGTTCAATTCAACTGTTTCTACCACTGAGTGTAAATTGTGCAAAGAGCTCTACTGCCCCCTGTTTCTGGGACAAAGACATGCAGCCAAGGGGCAACTGTAAACACACGTCATGCAGACATACACATATTGAATAACAAAAAACCTTCGCTGTATCAGACAACAATGAAGGACGGCAGAAATGTGAGTCAATGACAAGGATATCCTTGTGTTTTGAATAAACAGACTGGATCTTCGGTCTCATCTTCCTGTTTACTGTGTCAACAAAATGAGATAACGCCTTAAGCTGTTTGGAGGGTGCGGGGCCAACTTAAACACGACATTGATTCTAAGCAGGCCAAATTAATTAACTATTTAAAGAATTTAGGTAAAGAGTTCAGCGTCTTATGAGAACTTCAATTTGTACAAGCTTTTGGTGTGGAAATAAAACATGTCCACATTATTTAAAGCATTAAAAGTCTACGGAGCAACCTAGGGGACATGGAGAAGAAAAAAAAATTGCGAGATCTCGCAATACTTTTCATTTAGTACTTCCAGGTCAGTTCGGCTGCTACGGCAACACAGAAACCACAACAATGGAGTGGTTCATCGATTTTACTTTGAGCTTCGCCTTAAATATAAAGATATAACATCAGTGCTTGGCAACAGGCACGGGTTTCACACATAGACTGTATATATAAAAGGGTTTCACATAAGTGAAGACACCTCAAGAAAACACTCAGAGCGAGGGGACATGCACGTTCCTCTGAGCTGAGTTATTGACAGATTAGAATTTCGCGGATCAATAACTCATGAACATAAAGTTGTAAAAATACAAACAACATGACTTTACAATCATAGCAAGGTAGACAACGAGCTACAGAGTCGTTTTTATCAGAACAGTTCGATACGCGCCGTCATCCGAGCTAAACATCAAGAATTGGTCACAATCTGCAGCTGGAGGAAGGAGAGGAGTGCTTAGGGACCGTCTACAAACTGCAACGGGGTTTTGCGAGATCTCGCAAAACATTTTATTTTTATTCAAATAATTATTTTCTTCTTCTGCATGTCCCCTAGGGGGCTCCGTAAAAGTCAAACGTTTAATCAATATGGAATGTTTTTTTTGTCACTCTTTTCCTGAAGATTGTTGTTGCTCTTGCTGACAGGCACTTCAACATCAACATCTTTAACTGCCCCTTGACAATAAAAGCATCACTCTGAAAATAGAATTTGTACAAGGGTATTTTGAAATTTAAACTACCACAAATGGAAAAAAAATAAAGGTTTCAACAAACTCCATTGATGGGGCTTATTGCTTTAGTAAAATATCAGAAGATTACTTGCTATCTCCAGAAGTAAAGTGCACAGCATGACACTAAAATATGTTATCATCACCCAAAACATGTTATTCCGACTAAACTGCTTTATTTGTTTGCTTATGTGTTTGTGCACGTTAGCTGACAGACGGACCTGTATGTCTCTGGCTCTCTCGTAGGACTGGTATGCGATCTTCTCCTCCATGCTGGCCAGCTCCTGTTTGAGGTTGAGGATCTCATTCTGGTGAAGTTCTGTGAGGTCGTTCAGCTGCTCCTCTAGACGTTCACACCTGAACACACACACACACACACACACACACACACACACACACACACACACACACACACACACACACACACACACACACACACACACACACACACACACACACACACACACACACACACACACACACACACACACACACACACACACACACACACACACACACACACACACACACACACACACACACACACACACACACACACACACACACACACACACACACACACACACACACACACACACACACACACACACACACACACACACTTAGTAGAAAACACAGCCTGAAGGCCTCTGACCACTGACCACATGGCACCCAACTGAACTGATGACTCCCTCTGACAAGATTAGGCCATGCTTACTCATCTGCTGATACAACTGGCCAATCAGAAAGAGTCAGCTGTATGAGAGTAGGCCAATAGGAGGCCCTTAGCAGGATGAAGGGTCTACTGGTTTGTCTTGGAGGCACATAAGTGGATAGACAGCAGAGCACAAGAAAAGGCATTAACTGCCTCTGTGTATGTTTGATTCCTTTTATCAGATTTTATAATATAGAGAATAGTTCTCCAAACTGGTGTCCCAAAGAAATTCAATTATTATTAAGAAAACTCTAAGAAACCCACAAGTATTCACATTGGAAAAACTGGAACCTTTATTACGATAATGTTTATTAGATTTGATGTTGATCTATAAATAGTTTCAGCGCTGCATTCATGAAAAATAAAAATCATCATCAGTTGGCCGCTCGAGTTAGGAAAGTCCCTTTTTAGGGATGGATTCCTTTCCTGAAGGGTGATAAAGCAACATGAGGGTTATAAATGATTTCCCCCATAACTCCCAGAGGTTGTTCTGTTCTCTGTTATTCAAGTCTTAAAGGACAAGCACAGACTGCTCTGGGTTAAAAAATGCTCATGTTTCTTTTATTATGTAAGCTGCTCACTATATCTCCCCTCCTTCCCATTGTCCTGCCCTCCTTATCTCTGCGCCCTCTTGTCAGGACACTCTGGAGGAATGTGAGTGCGTTGTTTTACGGCCAACTGCCCAAAGACAAAACAAAGGCTGCAGAGAGACGTCTGAGTCTAAGTCTAAGAAAGATATGCGCCGCTGGGACAGAGGCTGAAATAACCAAAGGTCTTTTAACTTAGAGGACACTAGCAAGTGGGTCTGTCACTTTGAAGTGTTCAATGGCTATTATAAAGCAACTAAACAAACATAAAGCTAGTCACTTTTCATATTTAGATCATTCTAAATGCTATTGCCACTTGTTAAAGGGGGATACATAGAAAACAAAAAGACTGCCACTATAAATCTGTATAACAAATGTGACCTATTCTTTATGGCCGAGTACATGCCGTTTAGGCCTAATATGTTTATGTAAAGAAGGTTCAGGTCAAAGTTTTGTTTTTATCTACGGTGTGATAGCTTCGCTAAAAGATCTCTCCAGATCATGTGCATGGTGAGTGTTGCCCCTGATGATGTGTCAACGGAGATCAATGGTCAGTCTTGTATTCAGGTGCGTGTTTCCAAAAGAAAAGGAAACCTTTCTAGATTACACACAAGTTAAGGGGATTTCCTGAGCAAAACAGGAAGTGCTTTAGGATTGCATAATACACACACTCTAATATGTTATCTCTATATCTGTACCTGAAGCGTTCCTCCTGCAGCGCTTGCATAACAACCGAGTAGTCCCTCTGATAGTGGCTCTTCAGACCATCCAGGTTCTCCTCCAGCCTGGTCTGGCCCTCCCTCAGCTCCTGCATCTCCTGCAGCAGCATGTCCAGGCCGGAGCTCTGGCTCCTCTCTAGTGTGTTGCCCTTGGAACTCGGGGGACCTCCGGGGGCCCCTGTGGTGCTGTTGGCCCCTGCTGAGCCCGAAGTAGCACTAGAGCAGTCGTCCTCACTGCCATACTTAGGAATCGGCTCGAGCTGATGCGCAGCGTTGCCTAGTAAACGTCCGCCAGCGCCTGTCACAGCTTCGTCTACCGAGGGGTCGTCTAAAGAGTCTTTAAGTGAGGGGATGTTTTCAGTGCTGACAAATTTGTGGCGAATCAGTGACGCGATCTCCCGGGGTTTGGAGACAACGGCCCCGGCTGCAGAGTGGGTGGCGTGGGAGATGCTGGAGAGGCCCCCCTTCACACTGTCCACCACGCCTTCACTGAAGCCTGTGACTTTGGCCCCGACGTCTTTCAGGCCCTGCTGCATGTCCCGCAGAACATCCTTGGGCTGGCGGGGGATACCGTTGTGCTCGACTTCCAGTAGCTTCCGGTGGTAGTGCTCCAGTTTCCTTTGCAGCTGCTGGATGGTCTGCGCAGACTTCTGGTTCTTTTTCTCAAAAACCTGACAGCCATAGGACAGGTTTGATTAGTTAGAGGGGAAACATTTTTCAATCAATAACCCACTAAGCTTTTATATAGTACATTCCCTCCCTACTGCCAGGGACATAGATAGTGAACACACCGGTTTTGAGGGAAAGCACTGATTGTCATATGATACAATTATAAAAACAAATAGTTCCAAGGATGTTATCCATGAAATATACATATTTATAGTTTAATAGAAAGCAACAGCTCCTCTTTTTACCTGCTTGATACGTGTGCTTTGCTGTTTGTCAGCATTGTTGGCCAGTTTGAGGTACTCTGCAACGTTGTCATCTCTGGCTGTCTGCTCGATCTTAATCTGCTCTGTGAGCTTGAGGATTTTCTGCTGCAGATGGGCAATGGCCTGCTTTGTGCGCTGAGGGTCTGGGGTGCAATCCTCACACCCTGGGATCGAACCGTCTGCCCCTAATGAATAAGACAACGGTGTTTGACCCAGTCCGCTCACTTCCAGCCGATCGATCTGAGAGAGGAGACAGAAAAAAGAGAGGGAGATTGGAGTAGGTAAAGGGTCAGGGGAGGAAAGGAGGGATTGAAGAAGGGGAGACAAGGAAGAAAAAAGTGTGAGTTGCATATTTTTCTTTCTTAGTCATTTAGCTGACACAGAGAAAACGAGGCTTCTGCATTTCTTGTGGCCAGTCACCGGGAAAGAGGGCAAATTGAGACGCCTAAAAAAGGCAGTTTTATTTGTACATGTTAACAAAGAAATGATAGTGAAAGAAATTTCGTTTTTATAATTTCCAGTACATCTTTAAAAAAACCTCAGTGTGAATCCACAGGCATTTGCAAGTCAATGGATACACAGGCAAGAACAACTTGAAAAGAGTATCAGCCTAATCTCTATTTGTCTTTGTTTTGGGTGCAGCCATATAGGACTAGTTTCTGTCTATCTTCCTCAGACAGTGACCTGATTATATCAATAGGACAGTAAGCATTTCTGAGAAAAAATAATTACTAATCTAAATGGTGTTTTTCATAAAACAAGATACATTCTACCTTAGAGGAGGAAGAACCAGGTAGCACATTCATTTCCTCACGGGAAGAACACACTGATAATATTGGAGCTAATGATGCTTCAGGGAGGGGTGTGATCAAAATATTATTTCCATCACTTATCAAGCACACAAAAATAATCAGCTGAACCTGACAGTGCACACCTTGAGGATTCAGAAGGCTGCCAGAAAAACAAAAAACCAGACAGGACTGAGAGTCAGATCAGGGAGGTACGGTGACAGTTATTCAAGAAGACATCCAGCCCTCACATATGATATATAACCCAGCCTCTGTATCGGCTTCCCATTTATTAGCGCTCCATAACAGGTCAAAACAGCACCGGAGGCTCACCTGCATACCCAAAAGCATGACTAATTGATGACAGGCAACACAGTCAACAACACAAACCACAGCGCATCCGGGAGGAAACTAAAACTCCATATCAAGTGTTCTCTCTGGCAAATGAGTTAAAGTAGCGTACTAATGAGTTTATCTTCAGTTAGAGAAGAAGCGATCTCAAGACGCGGCTCACCTTTCCATTAGACAATCGGATAAATTGTTCCCAGTGCATTTTCCCAAATTTGAAGGAGAGTTATTTACTTTCATAAATCCAGATAAAGTTAATCTCCGCCGGCTCCTCGAAAGTTTCGCCGAGCTGCTTTCGCTACTGCTCGCCGGGCATGTTGTGAAAGCTGAAGCGCACCTGAAACTCAGTGCACTGTGCAGAGAGGGAAGCCCCGCCCCCTCCTCCCCTGCCTCCACTCACAGCTGAGGGATGACATCACCCTCTAAACTGCGCGGTCGGCCGCCGCCACTCATCCCGACACAGCAGAAATAGATCCTCAGTTAGGGACTTTCTTATTTACTGTAATAGATTAACCGAGAGACTAAAAACAATCACAGATAATATTACGTGACTTCATAAACATGTTTACTATGCCTCAACAGCCTTCACTATTAGAATTAAATTAGTATTAGTACATTAGTACAGATTTATAGGAAGTTATGCTTAATTATTTCCATTGTGTGCTTCTGGACACTTTTATTCATAAAAACTAATAATGAAATGATATGCTTTTACCCCATATTACATTTATTTGACAGCTCTAGTTATACCTAACTTTTCAAAATGAGATTTACGTGGAAAATGTGTGATTTATTACACATTACTATGTAGATTTACTTTTTACATAGTTCAAACTAGCTCTACCTCGACCATCTAACTTAAAACTGTGATGCCACAACAATGCAAAATGGTTTCTATGGTACATTAAGTGCAACTTATGAATTCAAAACAGTTAATTCCATTCATAATTAATGTCATCTATGCCCTTTTTCACAGCAAATACATGAACACAAAACCAAAAAAACTCAAAATACGTGCTGATCAATATTTTAGATTTGCTGCAGAATGTTGACAGTTTATTTGTTTTACAATATTTTGGAGATTAATTTGTTTGATGACTTAAATGACACATTTCTTTGCAATCATAGTTAACAGAAACGTATTATCATGTTCAACAAAAGGCTACAGGGCAGACTGGGAGTCTAGTCCCTGATGTGAAAGTACCAGCTCCCAGTCTCTGTCAGCCAATAGAGAGCAAGAAAAACCAGTCAGACAGCCCACACACACACACACACACACACACACACACACACACACACACACACACACACACACACACACACACACACACACACACACACACACACACACACCACACACACACACACACACACACACACACACACACACACACACACACACACACACACACACACACACACACACACACACACACACACACACACACACACACACACACACACACACACACACACACACACACACACACACACACACACACACACACACACACACACACAACACACACACACACACACACACACACACACACACACACACACACACACACACACACACACACACACACACACACACACACACACACACACACACACACAAACCACAGATTTGGCATGAATTCCCAATTTGAAAGTGATTTGGCGTTATAAGAAAATGGTTTTGCACCAGGTTGATTACTGTGTAACAGCGTTAAATAGAAGAAGGCCCTTATCCATGAGTCAATAGACCTAACAACTGTTGTGTACAGTGAGTCTAATGATGATCAAATCCTCTAGACGGGCAGCCAAGGGGATCAGATGAATCAGAGAACTCGAACAGCCTGCTGGGCTGGCACAGGAGCAAACTAAGAGGTGACGTTTCAGAGCGGCACCTGGTCTGTGCTCGGCTATAAACAAAACCGTATTAATAGCTATGAGGGCGAGCATGAATAAGGTGTAAGTATTTCCTCCATGAGCACCCAGTAGGATAAATGTGCATATTTCCCAGGGCTCTTGTCTTGCAGATGACTACATTACCTGAATAAAGAATGTGTGCCCTCGGACAAAAAATATAGCATAGATAAAAAGGGCAAAGGACGACCTGAACCCTTTGGACGGGAGTATGCTGCAATAGAGTAGATCGAGGTTTTAGATATTGTGATAAGAAGGCCTAGTGATCTTCTGGCACACTTTTATCTGTTACGTATTCACCACTGGTCATTTAGGTGGTTTACGAGGATGTACTCTCTTTAACATCTATTTTGACAGCTTGCAAATGCACAATCTAATTTGCATACAGATTTAGACTCATACGGCTACTCCACATAGTAAAGCAATGTTTTTCTGATGCTGATGAAGAGTTCTAGTTTCTGAACAAAGTGTCTGTACGATTCGTATCATCCCCAAATGGTCGGGTATTTCTGTGAATAATCATGCATGTTATTAATGATGGAGAGCTGAAGGATCAGGCTAATTTCCCAGGGTTGACGGAGCCCAAAACATTTGAGATAATTAAGTAAAATCCTCATATTGTGTTGTTTTAGACTTATATAATGGATTTAAATATAGTAGCGTGTATGGCAGGCATACACCACAGAATTGAGCTGTGTTTGTTTTGAATACAAACATTTTGGTATAGTAAGCCTCTTTCTACTTTCTTTTACAAACAACCGTTATGTTCTCCATGGTCAAGGTCAAGCTATATGCTATTGTATATAATTGCAAAAGTACAATACCTTGCTGGTAGTTATGTCTTGCATTCCAGTGAGTTCAGCTTGTGTTTCCTGTGTCAAGAAGATGCTAGAGGGATTGCAAGAAATTGTACCTTCTGAATTCTGCTCTACAGCTCTTCTATTACAGCAGTCTCTGAAGTATTCACAAAGGAACATAGCTGATCCGTCACAGCACATCAGAGTGTTAGCAGTAGTAGGCCTGGAGCAGTGGTTCTCCAACATGGCTCACAGCACAATATCCATGAGTGATGGGACCTTGGATCCATGGTGGACATCAAAATCAGGGCTTCAGGGGGACGCTCTTCGCTGTGCTCAATCCACCCTTAAGCCGTCTTTTCTCCATTTATACCACATGTATCTTTCTGGCCTTATCACTCAGCAGGCACAGAGGCCAATCCCCTCTGACGGACTGAACTTCACACTCCTGATTAGCAGTTATGATCTTTAACCCTGCAGTCAATCCAAAAGTAATTATCATAGCAACATGACATCATTTAGTGATCTTGATTTCTTTTATCAAACAGATAGCAGATTAGTTTGTGCCTAATAGTATGGTTGTGGTGGGCAGAGCAGGGCCATGCATGTGGGTCCATGGCTGCACTTAGTTATGTATAGTTAAGTAACAGCAGTGCACGTGAGAAGTATGGTCATATATAAAACTAAACCTTTGTTCAGCCATCCCCCTTTCATTTCCTCGTGGTTTCAGTTCCCACCCAGGCAAGCCATATTTAGCAGTGCTGAAGTTGACACAACAATGTTTTAAGTGGAAATCCGCTTTTGGTTACCTTTAAGGGGATCCAATGAGGGAACAATGACCCTCATTCACCAGATATGGAAAATTGCATAACTCCATATGGGGCTGGACAAGAGGCAGTTTACTTAACACTTGCACCCATGAATTAGCACAGAACAAAACACTAATCATGCACAACAGAAGTGTGCACACAGCCAAGGTCTGCCAGTGCATTTCCCAAGGAATTCAGAGGGTGTGAAAAAAGCCCTTCGTGTTCACATCCAAAAGAAAGAAACGTAGTTCAGATGAAAGTGCAGGTCTTGGGAGAAAGAGGAAATAAACACAGAGGCTTTTCTATGGCCCCTCTGTCGAAACAAAGACTTTCTTTCCCTATTATTTTAAGATGAAATCCTTTTCACAACAAGAGATTTGGCTGCCAGGTTTAGTAGTTTCTCAGGTCTATAAAACACCGGTCATGCAACAGTATATTGTTAAATTACAAAGCACCTGACCCGTAACACACAGATTTAAACAACATGTCAATGTATAAACATGTACCGGATTCCTGACGTAAACTGAAATCATTGACAACGTGAATAAGATGAACTTTAAATCATAAATGATGACCGTCAATACACACACACACACACACACACACACACACAACACACACACACACACACACACACACACACACACCACACACACACACAACACACACACACACACACACACACACACCACACACACACACACACACACACACACACCACACACACACACACACACACACACACACACACACCACACACACACACACACACACCACACACACACACACACACACACACACACACACACACACACACACACACACACACACACACACACACACACACACACACACACACACACACACACACACACACACACGTTTTTACAGGTGGAGACTCACAGTGGTGGGAGAAGGAAGTGGAGAGGTGTCAGCAGTTACCAGGTTGAGTATGACATCCATGGCGGGGAGACACATGTGCACAGCATGGACTGGAGTTAAGTTGGGTCTGTCTATCTGTTTGTCTGTCCCTCGGGGGAGGACTCCAGCAGGGGAGAGGGGAACAGCGTGGCCCAGGGAGAGCTCACATCACTCAGGACACTTCTCCCAAACAAAGTCCACTTGACTCAAAGTCCACCGGACAAAGACTCACTTTGACAACAAGAAAGTAGAGACTCCTACTCTGAGGAATTACTGTTGGCTCGATTGAACATGCAGAATCCATAGACGGCTCGTTCCAGCAATGCACCATGACTATTGATAGCCACAGAGTCTAGGCGGTGTTGCTCTGCTGGTTCCCAGAGCAGCCGCTCCTCAAAGCCCATGACCACGCTTCAGTGCCAGCACACGCTCCGCAGTACACAGCAACAGGCAGAGGGCCTATGGAGCACACATATGTTCGCTTCGATAGGCCCGATTCTCTCAGACAGCGTGCATCTTTGGGGAATTAGAAATCCTCTGAAGCAAAGGGTCCGTCTGATGCAGGTTTGGGGTGAAAGAGCCGAGGTGGTTCATCGGATGGAAACTCGCCGGGTTGGATGGAGGCAGGGTTAAACGAAGGAAGAGTTTACTGTGAAGTTTGGTGTTCAAAGAGTCCGGAGAGGAAGAAATGAGAGGCAGGGACCCAGAGGACGGATGTGAGGGAGCAGACATGAAAAAAAGAGCCCACCAGGAGCTGTCACTGAGAGGGAGACGGAGCGAGAGAGAGAGAGGGAGCAAAGGAAAGAGGGGTTGTGAGAAGGCTTTGTTAGGGGAGGAGGGGGGCTTTTCTTCTGTTGGAGTTTCTAGGCCAGCTCAGCTTCAAAACCGTGGCTAGCTCATGCAGAAAAAAAAGGGAGAAAAATCTTCAACTCCCGCCTTTCAATTATCGCACAGTTTGATTGTCGCAGCCAATCAGTTTCCTGAGAGATCGTGCTGTAATGAAACACTTTCCACCAGAGTTAGACACAATGTTCCGTCTGCCCAATAACAGATACAACTGCATACATTTAGTTTTAAAGTGGCCTGCCTGGTTTAATGTAGAGAATAAACTCACACCCCAAGAAAAAACCCAGATTACACAGATTACACGGTCATATGATGATTACAAAGCTGCTATTCAAACCTGTGTGTATGTGCGCACCCATGACTATAGCCTCGTCACCGCGTCACTTATCCTCTGACACAACAGCATGATGTTCCCTTTTACTAGAATTCTTATGGATTACTATGTTTAAGGAAAAGGGTTCAAAGGCACAATGAACTGCACACACTTTGTAAGAAAATTGTCACTTTCAAATTACAATGTAGATGTATCAAATCTGTATAGGTGGTAAAATGTCAACTACCAACAGTAGACCTGAGGACAATATTTCAAACAAATAGCATTATTAGGAGCTGTGACGCATTGTTGTCCACGCTGGGTTTTGTGAGCCATCACTTGTACATCACATCAAGTGTACAAACCAATTAGGGAGAAAATCAAAGCAGGGAGTGTAGGGGGTAAGGCAGGACAAGAGCTACTAAAGACTCCTGTGCAGAGGTCAACAGGACGGGACGGGGGACGGGGCATGAATACAGGCTTTAATGAGAGAGCGGGAGGACTTAAAGGACCGGGAAAGAGAGGGTAGGCTTTAGGGGGAATGGCTGCTTATGTAAGGACAAACCTTACTTGCTCAGATAGGAGTGACATGTAGGTTTGACCCCAGTGTTAAATCAATGTGACATATGGCAGCTTCACTGACGTCAGAAACATTGCAAAAGAAAGTTTGTTATACCAAAGCGGAATACTGTTAAATATATATTTCTTTGATTTCGCTTCACTTACTATAACTACATTTAGGCAAGCAGTATTGGGTTGCTTCAGCTATTCATCCTTCCTAAAATCTTAGTAACAACGGCAACTATTGATTTACTTATCAGGTTCAACGAAATTTAAGACAAAATCTTAGTTTGTTAAGACTGTAAAAAAAAAAATGTAAGCACGGAATAATCTAAAGCAATTTACAATGTAAACAGGAAGTCCCTGTACCATCACGAGCTGCCCAAAAAACAGCTGTAGGGTTACAGCATATTAAACATAACAACAATCCATTTTAAATGTAGGTATGACTTTATGTATATAATATGCATGTAGTAGTAACTTCAGTTTGGCCTGGTAATTAGTAAGAGCCAATATTTAGTAATATCACATCACTATATAAGAACAAGTTTGTGTGCTATAACCCTTTTTTTTAATATAGTGAGTGGTAAATCGCGTCTTAGTAAAGACTTTTAACAAGGCTTAGTTTAATCTGCTGCACCTGGTCCCTATAAAGTAAGCAAGCGTACGTCATCAGGGATTTTTCTTAGAGGGTCAATCATTTGTCACTTGTCAGGCATGACATATTAGTCATTCATGCTCTCAGTGTCCTACCAGCTTCAGATCTGAAGTCTCCTACGGATGCAGTGTGGCCCCCAGCAGCTCCTGTCAGTCCAGGAATGCTCAAGCGTTAAGGCTGACGCATGATAACTAAACATACTATCTTGTAGAATCTACTCATGCCTTGACAAGTTACTGATGCTTTAAAAAACAAAATAGATAATGAAGATGTTGGCCTCAAGTGCTGTTTTACCATATTAGCCCCATATCAGCTGGTCAAAATCAGGGGACAGAAAGATCAGCTGCAACCCATGTGTTACTTACATTAGCAGAAATGTATGTTAAATACATTTTAAAGGTCACATGTCATGGCCATTTCCACTGATCATAATTCCATTGTTGAGGTCTACTAGAATAGATTTATACTGTGCAATTTTCCAAACTCACATTGGTTTCGCATACAGCATCTCTGTAAAGTATGTGTATTCACTCTCTCCACTAAGCAGCTCTTGCTGCCCCCCCCCCCGTGAGCACAGTGTGCTCCGATTGGTCGGGACCAGTCGGGACGTTGTGAATCGCGCTGAGCTCCGTGGAGGTGTGATTTCCTTGTTTAGCGATACACAGCGAAACACAGCCAAACTCACCCTGAGCACACACAAACTCACAGCCGAAGTCAAAACAATAAGGGTGGCTTGATATTGAGTAAGAAAAAGGTTGATAAACGCTGTGAGAATGGGTCTGCAGAGAGATTTTCGCCACGATCCCAACTGTCTGTTATCAGCCTGCAGCCAGGGAGGAGAGATCAGCAGAGCTGCATGCACTGAGTGTGTGTGTGAGGAAGTCCGTGGATTGGTCAATTTGGACCAATCAGCGGGGGCTTAACGTAACGGCTCCGTGGACGTAACGTAACGGCTCCACGGATTGGTCCTTTTTGTTCCGGGTACGACATGACATCAGATGTCCCCAGAAGAATCAAATGGATGATGACGTTTCACCAACGAGGCGTTTTGGGGAGGTATTTTCTGTTTTAGAGTTTTACTCGCTACAGGGTGTACTTTGAGGGTTTTGACTCTGCAGACCATTTACATGCATAAAAACCTTCATAACACACAAGGGGGACGGGTAATAACCGGAAAAGCATGACATGTGACCTTTAACTAATATTTTTTTTAATTGTAAAATAAATAAATTAATAACATTAATACATTATTTTAATAATGATTTGTCTTTGAAATGCATTACTATATTTAAATTATACATTTAATTTTCAGCAAAAATATATTTGTACATACATACATACATATATTATGTACGTATACGTACACATATATATGTATACATATACGTACTACAAGCACTTTAACAGGATTTATGAAAGTAAATAGCTCGCCTTCAGATTTTGGAAAATGCACTGGGAACAATTTTCTCCGATGACTAAGGGAAAGGTGAGCCGCGTATTGAGGTTGCTTCTTCTCTAACTGAGTGTGAAATTGAGCCTCGGGGAACACCACAAATCAAAAGATATGACCATTCATCCATGATCATAAAAAAACTGTCTATAAGTTAGGTAAGATGAGAGCAAATTAAAAAAGCTTACCCAGAAATGCCTACAAAATTGTGCAGTGTACTTAAAATAATGTTATGATCCACAGTATCAAAAGCAGCACTTAAATCAAGTAATACTAAAACCGAGAGCTTCTGTTGTCTGCATTGCTTCTGTTGTTGCAGAAAGGGGTGTGTCGAGTTGGATAAACACAGAGCCATATAGAGAGTTTGAGTGAAACATAAAAACTTGAAGAAGAACTTAATACCACGTGATGTTATAAAGGCGTTCTAATTAATTATTTTCACACAATAATTATTTTCACAATAATTACCCATTTATGTGAATAATTAACCAAACCCTTTTTTACTGTGCACACACCACAACAGCCTCCATCTGAGCATGAATTCTGATGGGTTTTTGGTGGTGAGTAGTTTGGGAGTGTGAGAGGTTACGTAAGGCAGAAGAGCGAGAGCTGGTCTGCAGACTGGGGGTAATTAAAGCCTGAGAGAGGAGACAACCATGACTCGGAGCTCAGGCCTTGCTATGAACAATACCTTCCCCATAAAAGAAGCCCCCTCTCCAGCTCTGGCTGTCCAATCCTCCCTAGTCTAAGCTCCAGTATAATCAACGACCCTATTAGCAGTTACATAAACCACGGGTACTTCATACACAGGGGCCTTTATGACTAGCGGGGTCAGGGAGCGTGAACATCTTAGTAGCCAACTCCAATTCCTGGCATCTAAAAGAGCAGGCAGGAAGGAAAACAAACAAACAACGTCAACAACCCAAACAATTAAATTCTCATTCCCTGTCCTGGACACAGATAACAGTTAACAGAATTACTACTGTTTATTATTGGAACGAGTTAAAAAAAAGGTATACAAGCCTTACAGCAGATCTATAAAAGTGCCGCTGCTTACAGATCAGTGTTGAACAGTATGAGGGTTTGCTACAGTACAGTATAAAGTACAGTATAAAGTGAACCTTTGAAAGTAAATGAAGCACAACTGCTGGACCTTTAGGCAGAATAAACTGAATACCCCTAGTAGAGCTACACATAGAAATAACTTGGCCCACTATCAGTTGAGATCATTTAGACTTTTGTTATGTGCAGTATACAGTGTGGTAAGTTATCCAAGTATTTAATTATGTCGAAAAATGGTTGGGTCGTTATGTAGAAAATGTTCCCGTTTCTCCTGTATATGTAAGAGTAGGAATGTGCAGGTGCGATATTGTAAGAGACAAAGCCAGTGTTGGTACACAGGGTAAAACAACGTGTGTGTACAGTATGTACAACAAAGCAGAGGGTGTATATGAAGAGAAACAGAGCAAAAACAAAATCTCTCCATTGATGGCGGTTGCTGTTAGTTGGAGCTGCCTCTGTTTATACTCAGTAAGAACAAATAGATCCGCACACCAAATAACTGAGTAAGAACCGTATAAAGATTTGAAGCTGCTGTTCTTATTCTGTGTTTTCTGATCCAGCGCCCATCCCATCAGGCACTGCAACATCTATGTTGTCATTTTGATCTGTTTGTACTCAGCCCATTCTGGTTATACCGCATTGAAACAGAAAGGGCACTTGCCCAAATGTGTGTTTGTCTGGCTGCAGCTTCACAATACCCAGAGTACCAATGGGCGGTATGCAGTCCCAAACACACTGCCAGCCTATTCATAAGCAGGAAGATGACAAATCCAGGACAAACGGTGCCAGCTTTTTGGCCCTGAAAGATTATTTGAGCGGGCCCTTTCTCAGCTTCATTTGTTTTCTCCACCCAACCCCATACCACTCATTGTGACCCTGAGTTGACCTTGCTATCCACTTTAAAACAACCTTTTTTAATAGTCAGAGGCCTGGGTACTGTTTGTGAAGTTTTAGCAAGGAGTCACCGTTTTAATTCGGCCACTAGTAAGCTACTTCAAAACAGGAGGACAAATAGGATGTGTCATTTCGCTGATAGGAAGTTCTCATCAGCGCTTGTCAGCTGTTATTTAAAAAAAACGTGGAGGTCATTCTCATTCAGATCAAACTGAAAGCAGCACCTCCATGTCTGATGCAAACTCAACACAGAAGGTAAATACATCTACATCCAATTATATACAATCCTAACAGTCAATAAGATATTCCCGTGTACAGGGCTTGGTGATTTGCTATTCCAAGGCTGAACGTGGATTTGTGTACTATCAAAACAGAGTGTTATAATCAATGTATATCATAATCAACTACTGCCTATATGAATATAACAACGAAGGAAAGCCTTTATCCACAAGGGGGAGCTAGAAGATAAACTGCAACACAATGCGTGTCCTCTGCTATATAGAACATTCTCTACATTGCAGGTCAGTGTTTTTATTGCACATTTCATTACAAGTTTCCTTTCAATAACCCTATTTTTATTGCATTTGTCTCTCCTCCTACGGACATGCAGCAATTTACGTAACACAACTCAGACCTGATGTGGCAGTCACAGCAAGGCACACAGGTACTGAGAACAGGGAGGAAGGAAAGATATGCCAAGGAGATGAGCAGGAGACACGGCAAAAGAGGGGGTGGAAAACGAGGTTATATAATAATTCAATACAGGAGATTGTCAGAAGAGATTAGGAAAAGTCATGAAATAGTAAGTCTATGTCAGCATGGTGAAAAAGCATGTTTGTGATGATTTATTATTTCAGATGGAACAACTGGATTATTTGCCTGAACATAAACAAACACACTGCTGCCACTGTTTGTTTCAGTATTATAGGTGCTATTTCAGTGGGAAGGTGACCCTTTCCGATGGGATTCAAACAGTGAAAAAGAAGAAAGATTCCTAGGATTCCTACTGGCTGACACACATGAGAATGAGAGAGTTGGAACCGGTTATAAATGGAGTCAAAATATGACAATATTTCCCCAGAGGTTATGATCAAATTTGGATTGTGTATGTGCATGTTTTCTAAGTGGGTCAGTGGAGCAGAGCTGAGCTCAGCAATCTATGGCCTCATCCATTATTCATCAGAATCACAAATGTGATGGACTGAGCAGGGAGTGGCAGGGAGGCAGTGT